>NW_006921998.1:468235-468870 GCF_000298275.1 Orycteropus afer afer
TGTGTGTGTGTGTGTGTGTATGTGTCTTCCCCTAGAACATGAGTTCTGAAGCTAGAACTATGGTATATACTTACTAGGCACTTAATAAATACTAGTGGAATTAACAAAACAAAACAAAACTCTCTACCATTGGCTTGATTCTGCCTCCTAGTGACCTTTTCGGACAGAGTAGAATTGCCCTATAGGGTTTCCAAGTCTGTAACTCTTTACAGAAGCAGACTTCCTCACGTCTCTCCCTTGGAACAGCTGGTGGGTTTGAACTGCTGAACTTTTTGGTTAGCAGCTGAGTGCTTTAACCACTATGTCACTGATAGAATTGTATACAGTTAATATTCTGATTTGCTAACCAAACAGTTGCAAGTTTGAGTTCACCCAGAGAATCCTTGGAAGAAAGCCCTGGCAATCAACTTCTGAAAAGTTAACCATTGAAAACCCTATGAACACAGTTCTGCTCTGACACTCAGGGATTTTACACGAACCAGAATAGACTTACTGGCAACCGGTTCACTGCTACTATGTACTTTTATAAACAGAGTTTATAAAATAGTTCCAAAGGGGAGTCTCTGGTGGCACAGTGCCTAAGATCTTTGACTGCTCACCAGAGATGTCAAGGAATAGTTAAGCTAAGAGAATTT
>NW_006921998.1:469929-474975 GCF_000298275.1 Orycteropus afer afer
TTATAACTAAATCCCACATATTTTAATTTAAACTGTAATAAATACTGAAAACAAATAGCTACAGTTCAGTCTAAAATCCTCCTCCAGAAGTTAAAATGCAAAACAGAAATATTCCTGCCTTCACTTTGTTTATTTATTTTCTTGGTAATGATTCTTCATGAAAGAATTAATGTTACATCAGGAAAGAGCCATTCACTTTTAATCAACTGTCATCATATTTCAGAGGACTGTAAATGAAAAAACATGGTCCTCAACATCTTTTAAAAGAGTGACAGATATTGTTAAATTCTAAAGAGTGTAGCCCTACCCATTACATGCACCCTGATCACTGCAAAGAAAACAGCAATTCATAATATTTTGTTCTCACATACTTCTCTTTGACTGTCTGCTCACCAAATAATCACTCACTTCCTTGGAGAAAGGCCATGTATCCACCATCCACCCCCACTCAAAAAAAAAAAAAAAAAAAAACACCCAGCAAGAATATCTTTGGGAAAATACAAAAGGTTATATTTTGATACTAATTGCTGATTTTACAATTTCTTGCTTTATTTAGAGAGGTATAAAGATTTGTCTTTGGCTGTACAATTACACCCAGTGGCTAAAAGTGGCATGATTTGAGCAGAAGAAACTATGTTGAAAGCATAAATATTCTGTGGTAACAAGAGATCTGAGAAGGTCTCCTAAGCTTCATAATATCCAGGCAGTTCAGTATGTTGGAGTGACTCACACAGAACTCGGCTTAGAAACATTCAAGTGTCAGACAAGTGTGCCTTATTTTACAAAATCTCAAAAAGGAAAACTCTGAACTTACAAGAGAAATGACATGAGAAGTGAACTTTGTGAAAGGATTTCTCACTTTGCCAAAGGCTTTTGCCAAGGTTGACTTTCAATGGCAGCCTCCCATACATAGAAAACCCAGGAACACAGTGTAGGCTGCTCTTTTCAGGAATGCAGCCACAGGTGTTCCCTGGGTGCGGGATGCTGTGATAACAGTGACATCATAACAGAAGGCAAACGGTTGATAGAATTACTCCATACATCACCCAAGCTTTTACCTCCTCCTGTGGCATTTGACTGCTAACCAGAAAGGCTGACGGTTCAAACCCACCAGCCACTCCTCGGAAGGAAGACTGGGCAATCTACTTCCATAGTGATATCGCCTTGGAAACCCACAGAGGGGTCGCTATGAGTCGGGTCAGGCTCCACGGCACACAACAACAAACAACAAAGCCCAAAAGAGGAGAGAATAGCACCACTGATTTCTGCCTTGATCACCACACCTATAACCCTTCACGTTTCCCTTCAGTTATCTCCCCATGACTCATGGGACAGAGAGTGCTCACCTACATTTTCTATCTCTGAGGTTTGGTGGGAATTTGCTACCCCACATTTATTGCATACTGCTATCTGGTAGGGGCCTGTATAACTGTGTAAATCTGAAGAAACAAGCCTCTTCCTACCAACTCCAGCACCAGAGACCGCTGGTGTCATATGTGTTCCATTAATGGTATCAAAATTCATAAAATCCATATTTCCTCAAAAATAATTTTTTTCATTTAATTGAAAATGCCTTCCATTACTGAAAACAGATGGTTTCAATGAAGGCAAACAAACAAACAAACAAAAACATTCAAGGGAGAAAATAATTTGATCTTGAAAAGGTTAAGCATTGCAAAGACCTCAAAAGGCCAGACATCTTTTTTTCAGCCAAATGCCAAGTATTGTACAGAAAAAAATATTAACATAGCAGCCCTGAGGCTGCTACCCTTAGAAAGGCCTGCTTGCAAGGCTGACCCCTGCTTGGCATCTGGGAACTTTGATTTCAGGAGGGTTCCCATCCCTCTATAATTGTTCAGAGTTGTGTGCTGTGCCTAAAGTCTGTGGGCAAAAAAATTATAGGTTATGCTGAACCTCTGCTTCTGAGAGTCTGGAATCTTAGTGCATGCTAGGGAAAGGGTGCTTACGTGATCGGCCTCTAATGAAAACTTGGGCACTGAGTCTCTAAGGAGCTTCTTGGTATACCACATTGTACATGTGTTCTCACAGCTTGTTGCTAGAGGAAGTTAGCATATCTTCTGATCTTCCACTGGGGGAGGATTCCTGGATTCCTGGATGTTTGCACCTAATTTCCTCTGGACTTTGCCATTGTTTTTTTCCCCTGATTTTATTTTATATCCTTTCACTCTTACAAATCATAATCATCATGAGTGCAACTGTATGGAGAGGACTGTGAGTCCTCCTAATGTTTTACCAAGGGTGGTTTTGACGACCCCAACACAGCCTATATTGTAGATGATTAGTCATGAGTTCACCTTTCTCCTATACATCTAGCATGGTGCTACATCTCTCATATCATTGAGAAAATAGCCATTCAAATAAGTATCTGTGTCTGTGTTTCCAATAAAAGTCCCCTGCAGAGAAAGGCTCAGAGTGCATCGGATCACCAAATGGTGCCTGTTGCCATTGTTGCTTGTTGCTATAGTCTGCCCATAACTCACAGTGGGTTCATATACAACTGAACTAAACACTGTTCTGTGCTGTGCCATCCCTATGATGAATTGTGGACTGCACCGTTATCATACAGGCTTTTCACTGGCTGACCTTTAGAAGTTGATCGCCAGGCCTTTTTTCATAGTCCATCTTCTCAGGAAGCTCTGCTGAAATCTGTTCAGTCAGAGCAACAGGAAAAGCCTTCACTGACAGCAGGGTGGTGGCTGGGCGTGAGGTGGATCAGCTGGGACTCTAACAGGGTCTCCTGCATGAATGGTGAGAATTCTACCACTGAACCAACACTGTCTAGACCTTTCTTATAAATAAAAATGTAAGCCAATTCAGAGCTTTGCTCTTAAAAGAGAAATGACAAAAGAAATAAAAGAGGTGCTAATTTCCTGCTCCTCACAGATAGGATCTAGGCCATGAATGGTAAACATTTTAAAGCCTGTCAGACACAGATACATATGGATTGAATCCGCACTGCAACCCACACAGTGATGCTGAGAAGCTGGCATCATTAAACCACCTAAAAGGTAAAGGAAGGGTGAAAGGCATTCATGCACCGGCGGCTTATTTCCCTCCAGCCAATGAGCTACTAGAAAACAGCACATTATTTTTGTACTTATGTCGTTCTAATGTCTAGAGCTGTAGTTGTTGTAGCTGCTGTTGAGTGGGCTCCAACTCAAAGTAAGTCTGCATTGAACAGAATGAATCACTGCCCGGTTCTGTGCCGTCCTCACAAGCCTTGCTATGCTTGAGTCCACAGTTTCAGCCTCTATGTCCACCCATCTCATTGAGGGTCTTCCCCTATTTCACTGACCCTCCACTTTACCAAGCATGATATACTTCTCCAGAGAATTGTCTCTTCTGACAACATGAACAAAGCAGATAAGATGAAATGTGGTCATTCTTGCTTCTAAGGAGCATTCTGGCTGCCCTTCTTCTAGGACAGATCTGTTCATTCTTCTAGCAGTTCTTGGCATTTTCAGTATTCAACTCTTCTTTGGTCTTCTTCATCCATTGTCCAGCTTTCAGATGCAGAGGAGGCTACTGAAAATATCATGGCTTGACTTAGGCACCCAGTTGTCTTCAAAGTGATGTCTGTGCTCCTTAACACTTTAAAGAGGTCTTTTGTAGCAGATTTGTCCAGTTCAATACTGCATTTGATTTCTTGACTGTTCCTTTCATGGGTGTTGATTGTGGATTCAAGTAAAATGAAATCCCTGAGAGACTCAACCTTTTCTCTACTTATTGTGATGTTGCTTATTGGTCCAGTTGCTTTTTTTTGTTTTGTTTATTTTATGCTGAGGTTTAATCCAAACTGAAGATTAAAGTCTTTGACCTTATCAGGAAGTGGTTCAAATCATCTTCACTTTCACATAAACATCTTTCTGGCATTCTTGATTTCAGCCAAAATCCATATGACATCAGAAATGATATCCCTTGTTCCACATCCTCTACTGAATCTATCTTGAATTTCTGGCTGTTCCTTGTCAATATACTGCTGCAACTGTTTTTGAATTATCTTCAGCAAAATTTTACTTGCATGTGATATTAATGACATGGTTCCATACTTTCCTCATTATGTTATATCATTTTTCTTTGAAATGGTTACAAATATCAATTTCTTCCTGTTGGTGGGCTAGGTAGATGTCTTCCAAAATTCTTGGCATAATTGGGACAGTGTTTCCAGCATTACGTCTGTTTGTTGAAATATCTCAATTGGTCTTCCATCAAATACTGGAGGCTTGTTTTCCCACCAATACCTTCAGTGCAGCTTGGATTTTTCTTTCATTACCATAGGCTCTTTATCATATGCTAGCTCCCAGTAGTTGAACATCTACCAATTTTGGGGGGTACAGTGATTGTCTATCCTTTCCATCTTCCCTTGATGCTTCCTGTGTCATTCAATAATCCTAGCCTAGGAAATGCTATGTGGCAATTCTCATCTGTCAAGTAAGTTTTCTAAGGGTCAGAATTGACTCAAGGAATCAACAAAATGCCAACCAAAATTTGAAGCATGCTTAAATTACACTGCCTAATTCTGAACTTTTTTTGTTTTGAAGGAATAAACTTATTTTTTTTTAATGTCATTATAATCCCTATGAAGCTTGAAACCAATCCAAACTCATACACTGATAGGCCCTTTGTATGTAATCTTTTGCTTCATTCTAATTACTCATCTGAGAATTTTCCTCAAGACTCAAGCCATTGTAGATTCATTCTTGCCAATTTTGCTCTGGGTGTCTGTGGGTACTTTGTGATGGTTTTATACCCCTGTGTGCAATGAAGCATCCAAATAACATGCCATGAAGAAGACAGTGAGGATTCTGTATTCACTGCAGAGATCCTGCTTCCAAAACAAGAAAAAACAAGTGGTAGGAATGGTGTGGAAATTCACTAGTTAACACAATCATTGTGTTCCTAGAGTGAATTTCAAATGTGTTCCAAGTACCTTCTAAAAATTAAATTTTTATGTGCTTCCAAAGACTTCTCCAAAAGAGTCAAAAGAGAACCTACAGATTGGGAAAAAATATTTGGTAATAACAT
>NW_006921998.1:480925-482067 GCF_000298275.1 Orycteropus afer afer
TTTGAGAGCCTTTTAGCCTAAACGGACTATTCCTAAAGGTGCGTGGTAATGTACCAAACAGTGTTTCTTTGCTATTCATAAGGTTTTCCCTGGCCAATGCTTAGTCCCCGGGAGCGAGGTAAGCACGGGCAGGCTTGTGCTTAGTAACTGGGAGCGAGGTAAGCACGGGAGTGCTTGTGCTTACTCACTGATCTGAATGATCCCTAGACATATTTTTAAATAAATCTGTTGCTTCCATCTTCTTAGTGTAGTTTTAAAAAATTAATAACTATCATTATCCATTATAAAGATACACTGAATAAGCTTTTCTTTAAGAAGGGAAATGTTTATTTTTTTTTCCTAAAGAGAAATTTACCTAAGATTATATATTGTTAGTGTTAAAGTATTTTATTCATCACACAGATTTTTCTCTGCAACAAAAATATATATATGATTTGCAATCTAATTTTAAAATTTTTTCTGTGACTATTGATGTTCAACTTTTCAACTTTAATTATGAAACAATTATAAATAATATGCAATTGACCAAAACAAGAATTTATTTCAGATTTTGAAAAAAAAAATCAACAAATTTCATTGGAATGTTATCACTTGGTTCACATTTCCATGACAGATTGTTATTAAACTACCAGAGGAGAAAGTGTTCCACATGAATTATATTGCTACTTTCCATTCCTGTGGACATAGCACTGAGAAATTTTGTTCCCACAAATAGTAATGAAAGTTAAACTCATATAGTGATAACTGGATGCTGGGCATGGGTTCAAATGTTTTATATCTTATTTAACACACTTATTCCTTCCTGAAGACCTATGGCACAAGCAGTATTTTTTCATTTTTTGGTATAATTTTACGTTTTAAAATATAAACATTTTCCATTTTATCATTTTATACCTGAGCTTCTATTTCTTTGTCTGTAAAATGGGCTAATACCTAATATACACCACAAAGTTGTGTGAGGATTCAATGGGTCCATGTATGTAATGTGCTTATTTCCTGTGTTGTCTATTATTTTTCTTTCTTTTTGTTTTTTTTAATGAGAGTACTTAGACACGGGAAGGTAGATAAATTTTCCATGGTCACACTTTAAGTAAGCAGCCCAGTCTGTATTCAATAAAAGAGTCTAGCTCTCTGGATTCTCT
>NW_006921998.1:482522-497566 GCF_000298275.1 Orycteropus afer afer
GCCTCCTGCCTTGCTTGGCTAAACAATAGAGTATAAAAGCTGTTGAGATAGAGCACAACATAAAATGATTGTCTGCACCTTATTTATTTCAGATTGTGCCTATGAAAAGAAAACCAAAAAAATAATGTAACCAAGTGGTTATCTTTCCACAGACGGCCTGCTCTTGCACCTAATGAAGTGTTCTTGGGTTGAAATGTACCAGCCAAACTGTAGCGCAAGTCCTGTATAGCTTAAGTAGTTTGAAAGGATCTAAGGGGTACTTGCCTATTTCCCTAGTATATTTCTAACATGATGTATCTATAAGAAAGGGGACCCTTTCATTCTTCTCTAAATTAAAAGGAATCAAAATTATTGTAAGGTAATAGAACAACAGATTCTCCTAAGTATGGTACTGAAAGCAGGTTTCCTCTACAAGAAGACACAGTTGCACAAGAGACAAAATACAGAGAGCACTGATCTGTATTGGTCATTTGTCTCCGATAAGAATGTCTACACTGACTCCTCCATGCTCCCACTGTTACCTGTATATCCCCTAATATTCCCACCTGGAATCAAGATATCCAGTGGATGCGTTTTTTTTTTTTTTTTTAATTGTATTAAAATGTTTAACAGGCCAATTATTCACAGCTAATCCATAATGTAGACAATTAGATTGCATTACTAAGAGTTCTAATGGGTTGACTGGTAATACCCTTTTCAATTTTGCTCATTAAGGTGATTATCTTATCACTGTACCCTTGTAATCTTAGGAAATATTCAGGTGAAAAGGCACACATTTTAGATAATATCATTAAAACTTCCAAAGGGTATTTTGAGAGAATATATGAATATCATCCAGATGCTCTCCTCAAAATTTCAACAAGTTAATTATACATCAAAATAAGGTTTCAGTAAAAGAAATTACATTCTGACCAAATCATCAATATTGAGTTTCACCAGATATTTTAAGGATATTTAATAATTAGAAGATCAGACTGTTTATCTAATAGTTATCAACTAAAGAAATATAATAACCAAACCCACTGCCATTGAGTCAATTCTAAGGAATATAATCCCATGTATTTCATGTATTTTTTACTATTTCCCCTTTTATTGAATATATGTTGAATAGGTATTTTGTACATAAATATGTCAAGGGACAGATATATTTTTTAGCAGAACTATTTTGCTGATGACAGCAGTCATTTGCTTCAGGTACTCCTTTATTGCTACCATAATTTTGGCCAAAGAAATATGAAATGCCCATGAACAAATATAGTAGAGATAGCTATTCATGAATATTCATCTTGTTACTATCAACCACACAGACTTATCAGCACTTGTTTCTACCAATTCAACAAAACTAATTCATAAATTATAAAATATTCTACATAGAACCACCAAAAAGTACAATACCGTGCAGTTAGCAATTGAATTTATTTATAATCATAGATAATACCTAATATACTTATTGACTATCTTGTTAACCAAAATTTTGTATTTATGACAATAGTAAAAAATCTATTATAGTGCTATTTTGTACATTAATGACACATCTAGCATTAACAAATGTCAATATGTGAGGCAAGAATAATGTTGGTATTATGGTTAAGGTTAAGTGTCACTTGGCTGGTCCATGATTCTCAGTGATTTAGCAGGTGTGTAATGATGAAATTTGGAAGTTATGTAATGATGAAATTTGACTGTTATGTAATGATGTAGTCATCCTTCATTTTGTGTCCTGATATGGACATCCTCTCTTTTTTCATGGCACCAATTTTCCCATAACAACTTGGTCTTTGGAACCCAATCATATTGATAAGTGAAGAATGGGTGTAACTTATATTCTACAATTCTACTTTTTAAAATTAGATTATATTAATCATCCACACCAAATAGTTCATAAATGTTAGAATTCAAAAAAGTTTTATTTCTAAATATTTCTTGCTATATTTACTGTGTGTTTAATAAAAAATAAATTGACATAGTAAACAAATATGTCTGCCACTTAATATTGGGTGAGCTTACACAACTGAATTTGTTTCCTTACATACATTACCATCTGTTTCGCAGAGTTATTGATAATGTATTTGAAAAAATGAATAAGAAAAAGTAATAATAAGAAATGTATTAGAAGGTTCTGTGAACAATTTAAAGCGCTACAGACTAGTGTGCCTAACCCAAGTCATGGTATTTTCAATTGCTTCATATGCATGTGAAAACTGTACAATGAGTAAGAAATACTGAAGAAGAATTGATGCCTTTAGATTGTGGAATTGGCAAAGAATACTGAAAATACCATGAACTGCCAAAACAATGAAGAAATCTATCCTGAAAGAAATGCAGTTAGAATGCCCCTTAAAGGCTAGAATGGCCAGACTTTGCCTCACCTATTTTGGTCTTTGATCATGTGGTCAGAAGGGACCAGCCCCTAGAGAAGGATATCATACTTGGTAAAATGGAAGGTCAGAGAAAAAGGGGAAGACCCTCAATGAGATGGACTGACACAGTGGCTGCAGTAATGGGCTCACGCATAGCAAGGACTGTGAGGATGGCTTCGGACAGGGCAGGGTTTCATTCCGTTGTACTAGGGTGGCTAAAAGTTGGAATCTACTCAACAGCACGTAACAACAAAAACAGATGTTTGTATATTAAAACGGGTGTTATCATGAATCCATTATGTATGTCTTTTGGTTCAAAAACTGCAGATGGCAGCCAAAACAATCTTCTATATAGACATCACTCTCCATACTCTATTACTTCCTCATAAACCCTATCTGTCAAGCTTTTAAGCCTTGGTTTTATCTGAGAATCCTGTCTCTCCAATCTTGTCAATCTGGTCTCAGGAAAACCTCTTGAATCTGGTACATCTTGTATTTCACCATTGACAACACTTTCTATCTTTTCTGCTTTCCATCAATTCTTTACTGAACTATGGAAACTCCCTCTCTGGTACTTCTCCCTCCCTGTTCTTTTTCACATTCATTCTCTATACTGCTCAAGGATGTTCACTGGCATCCTCAGTAAGTCTTCTTTGTCCACCAGGATCAAGTCATGGCTCATACAAGTCCCTTCAAAATTTAAGCATATCTGATTCCAGGCTTTAAGAGCTCTGGTAGCATAGTGTCTAAGGCACTGGATTGCTAGCCAGAAGGCTGGCAGTTCAAACCCACCAGCCAATCCTCAGAAGGAAGGTTGGGCAATCTACTTCCATAGTGATACTGCCTCAGAAACCCAAGAAAGGGTTTCTGTGAGTCGGGTCAGACTCCACAGCACATAACAACCACAGCAACAAATTCCAGGCTTTACTCCTGCTTCTCCTCATAGACACCCTTTGCCTTAGACACTTCAAACATCATTCTATTCCACAACTCGGTGTCTTCATGATTTTAAGCCTGTAGAATATCCCTCCATATAGAGTGTCCTCAAAGTGATAGGATTGAATAAAGACAAAACTTAAAGCATTTCACACTAAGAAGTACTGCATTATAAAATCATTATGTATGCTGAATCTTAATCATTTCCAAATCTTAGGCCAGACATACAATGATGATTTAATTTTTAAAAAGTTTCTATCTATAGGAAATGTCCAGGAAATGTCTGGTATGCTACTTAGCATACCAGAGTTAAAGAATCATGCCAAATGAATGGTGGTATGCTGAATAACTTTGGTGAAATAGAAAACTTAAATAGATTTCTTCCTCTCATCTCTTGGAAATTGCATATAATTGTGCATAATTTGATATTATAAATTTGAGTGCCTGAAAATTACATTCTGAAATAATTTGGCTAGCTAAGGATGGCATAATGGTACAGTACTTTTAATTTGGTATAATTCCCTTATTTTAAAGGACAGAAAGCTCTTTAATAAACATTTCTGTGAAAGAAATAAGTAGAGAGCAATTTTTTTTCAGCCTTCAAAGCAAGGCCTTAGAAAGTAATGGGGCTCCTCAAGCACACATACAGAGCTATATGCAACCCGAGTAGTTGGCTGAGGTCAGTTCCAATAAAGTTCCGTGGTAGAGGAATGAGGTCAGAGACAATAATGCTTTACCAAACACATTCTTTGACCATCTTATATACAGCAAACCAGTTGCTGTCAAGCCAGCTCCACTCATGGCAACCCCATGTGTGTCAGAGTAGAACGGTGCTCCCATCAGTTTTCAAAGGCTGACCTTTAAAGTAGATCTCCAGGCCTTTCTTCTAAGGTGCCTCTGGGCAGACCCAAACCTCCAACGTTTTGGTTCACAGCTGAGGATGTTCATTATTTGCACCACACAAGGATTCCACCTTGTCTGTGCTGGTTGCTTTTACATTTGACCTTCAAAATGATACTGCAAATCCATATCTATTCCCTAACCCTTCCCCACATTTATTTTATTTTATTTTATTTTCTCCAGTGAGAATGGAAAATGTGTAGGGACTCTTCCAAGGTCGTCTTGCCCTACAAAACAGGGAGTTCTTCACAACCATGCTTTGAATGACAACTAAACTCTGGTCAGTGCTAAGTGCCTGAAATGCAAAGGATCAGTATGCCAGAGACCCCATCTCTCTCCTAGAGCTAAAGACCCATTGGGTGGAAACTCAAGTCCACCAGCTCTTTTCTATTGCAATTCACTGAATAAGGCATGTCAAGTTGTAAAGTTTGGTGTATCTGTTATTCCTCTTATGATCTTTTTCTCACACATCTAACCTGCTATTAATTACGATCATGCATACTTTCTAAATCTTTTTGTATAATGAAGAAAAGGAAAAAAAAAATAGATGGAAATTTGCTGGCTTTCTATTAATATTCTTTGTTAATAATACTTTCTACAACTAACTGGCTGTTTTATCTTTGTATGTTAGCACCTCCACGGAAGAGAACTTCAGTTTGCAATACCTGTGCTCCCAATCATATATTAAGTGTTCTTCAGTGATTTGCCATTGACCTTGTTGCTTACATATTGGGCTTCCACAACTGTTTAGAACCCCCTTCTGGATTTTTAGATTGAGTCTGGACTTAATTATAGAGTCCACAGAGCTTGATATAAAGTGCATTCTTGGGGAAAGACTACCTCCTCCAATTCCAAACCCGTGATATTCTTAAGGAGAAGAGCAAAGCAAGTGGAAGGAAGAAGAGGAGAAAGAGGAGTCAAGGTGAGACTATGCTGGCACTACTAAAAGCTCCAGGAGTGTAGGAAATAGGCCAGTCTTGGTCATTGATGACATACCAGTACTTAGCACAACATCTGAATCTAATAGGCATTCAATAAGCATATGTTGAGGACATAAGGCAGAACAAGGAGAAGGATGGAGCATTTGTTACAGACTGTTTTTCATCTTCATAGAGGAAATTGAAAATCCTCCAAAAATATTAAAAACAACAATCAAAAAAGAAAAGAATATTTTTATTTCAACATCAATCCACCCTACCTTAAGTCTTGATCTACTACTATATCTAGGACCCGAGATTCCTTTTCATGTCAGATAAACCAATTATTATTGAGTATGTGAAGGGTACTTAAAAAAAAAAAAAAAAAAAGGAGAAGGATTTAGAGTGAAAAAAAAAAAAAAGAAGTAAGATATTGACTAGCTTCCCAGTGGAGAGGGTTGTGAAGCCCTGGAACATTTTACAGAGGAAGTTTCTGTCAGATTAGCTGCCAACTGTTTGGTGACTTAACAGAGTAGCACTGTCTGGAGATCAGCTTGTTTAATATCCCTTTCAACTTTAAGACTTAGTGATTTTGAGCAGTCCACTTCAACATAAATAATTCAGAAAGAAGAAAAATTCCACCAGAAGTTTTTCAATACTTTGTTGTTGTTGTTAGGTGTGGTTGACTCAGCTCTGACTCATAGAGACCCTATGTACAACAGAATGAACCACTGCCCAGTCCTATGTCAGTCCCACAATCTTCACTATTCTTGACCCCGTCATTACAGCCACTGTGTCAATCCATCTTGTTGAAGGTCGTCCCTTTTTTCGCTGACCCTCCACTTTACCAAGCATGATATCATTCTTCAGAATGGTCCCTTCTGACAACATGACCAAAGTAGGTGGACAAAGTCTGGCTATTCTCACTTCAAAGGAGCATTCCAGGTGCACTTCTTCCAAGATAGATTTATTTGTTCTTCTGACAGTCCATAGTATCTTCAATATTCCTTGCCAACACCATAATTCAAAGGCATCAACTCTTCTTTGATCTTCCTTATTCCCAGGTTATGGAAGTTGAGAACCTGGACAGATGTGAGAACAGTCTATATAACTATACTGCACTATAGGAATAGAGTTTTTCAGTTCTTCAGAACTTTCCTTATTGTGTCATTTTACCTGAAATAGAATCCGATAATGTGATTTGCATGTGTAAGTTCATTCACTCTTTAGAGATGAATCAAATAAAGTACAGAGAGGGAATGCTTCGTCTGCGATTACCCTTCTTGCTTAAGGTCATATGGTTGATTATACCAGTGAAAAACCCCAGCCTCGTGTGATCTGATAAGACCTATATTCATTTCTACTAAAAAAGCTGAAGGTATTTGTGAGATTGTCTTTCCCACCAAGCTGTAAGACCTTCCTACCAAACCTACATTCCATCAGGGCTTGACATAGTGCCCAGTACATAAAAGACACTCAACTAAATAATATAATATTTTATAACCAAACAAATGGAAATGTTGACATTGAAAGGTTTGGGTGTGATTGAAGAGATGGGTCTTTTAAAATTTAAATTTGATACCTGGACCAGACACTGGTCCAAGTAGCAAAGTTGAGTGATGAGTAAGATTTATCATTTCCTTGCTCAGAGCTTATATTCCAAAAGAGAATTAAAACAAATGAGAGAATCAAATAAACAAATGAACAAAAGAACGGGAAATTTTGATAGAGGTAAATGATGTGGGAAAAAAAAAAAAAAGGACAGGACAATATAATAAAGAAAAATTGAAAGGAGTAGAGGGGACAGTGTGACTCCAAGGTATGCCCTAGGTGGGAAACTTGAATGAGAAATAGGAACCAGCCACTGGTAATCTGAAAGCAGATCATTCAGAAAGAAGAGAAGTGCAACGCCCTGTGTCAGGAGAGTGGACAGATCATTCCATCAACTTGAATGAGGGCTAAAGAGACTGGTTTGCAAAAGGAGAAGTGGAGATTGGGGCAGGAAGACCTTTAACAATAAGCAAGGGTTATGATTATTGTCCTAAGAACAATAGAGAGTCACTGGAAAGCTTTAGATTGAATTTGGGATGGAGGTGGAATTTAATCAGATTGGAGTTTCAAAAATAACCTACTCAGCCCTTAGATAGGATCATAAATTGTCAGTTCCTTAGATCCTTTTCAGAATATTCCAGCCCTGGTTTATTTTATTCTTATTCTTACTCAGAAATTCTGAGTTTCTTTCCTTCAGGTCATTGTCTCCTTTGTGATTATGCAAGCCTTTGTGTGAAGCAGGGTTAATTACCTGTTCCTACTGGTCCTCGAGCTCCCTGAGCACAGGAGCAGCTCTGACTTTGCTCACCATGCATTCCAGGGCCAACTGCAGCATTTGTCACAGGAGTACTTGATGCATGTTTTTAAAACAATGGGGTGAGATTCAAAGAACTGCACACAGTCTTTTCTAGAGAAGAGTCGAAACGAGAGTCATCCTTCACAAATATAAATGTTAAACATGAGATGGTCAGTGGTGGAAGGATCCAAAAAAGGGGTGAGGGGAGAGAATGGCAGAAGAAAAGAGATTTTAAAAAGTAAAGAAAAGAAATAAAGGCAACCACAATTAAGTTGACTGTGGTTAAGCAAGACAAGTTTATCTTAGGACATTGCAGAAGCTAATCACATCAGAGGTTATTAGTAAAAGGTTACTCCATTATGGACTTGGCTTAGTTGCTGCCGCAGGACAGTTAAAACTCAAAACAAATGGCTTTGGTAGCTGACCAGCTGTGCTTTCTGGGAGAGAAACTTTGCCCAGGGGATAGAAAGAGATTTTTGTAATTTTAAAATATATTTCTATTTAGCTAACATAAGCTGTATTCAGAACATGCTGTGATTATAAGTAATATTATTTCTGATTTTTTGAGTGGATGCTAAGGGCTACCAATTAAAATGAACCTCTAAAATCTCTTGGATGCATCTGCTCAGGGAAAATTCATTTTTCCCTTCCCACTGTTTCTCTTTTGTTTTATAATGCTACAATTTTTTTCCCCCTAGGTTGCACACAGACACCACAGATCCTTTTTTCTATTAGTGGGCAAATTTACTGAAAATCTCATGAGAGAAACAGGCAACGTCAAGTCTGTTTTACAGGATGAGCCAATTGTACAATGCTAGTGGAGGTCGGAAGAGACAATTCTTTTAGGCAGGACTCAGCAAGAAAGCTGTAGGGAAAGTCTTAGTCATCTAATGCCACTATGACACAAATACCACGTGTGGGTAGCTTAAAGAACATGAACTTAACTTTCTCACAGTTCAAAAGACTAGAAGTCTAAAGTCAGGGCCCTGGCTGTGGGGGAAGCTCCTGTGTCCTCAGCTTCTGTAGCCCTGGTATTTCTTGGTTCCTTAGGGATAATTCATGAGGCATCTACCTTCTCCTTTTTGTGCCTTTGTTCTCCTGTCTATTCTGCTCTCTTTACAGCTCAGAAGTGATTAGGTGTAGAGTACACCCTACCTTGATGTGGCCTCGTTGACATAAGAAAGGAAATACCCAATCCAAATAGGATTGCAACCTCAAATCTGTGGTTTCTGTGTGCTATGGAGTGTATGGAGGAGTGTCTGGAGGTCAATTGAGAGTGACCCTATGTGATGGAGTCGAACTTCCCCACAGGGTTTCCTAGGCTGTAATCTTTGTGGGAGCAGACTACTGCTTCTCTTTGGAGTGGCTGGGGGTTCAAACTGGAGATTTTGGGTTATAGTTGAGCACTTAACCAATGCACCAGCAGGGCTCCTTGCCTCAGGTATTCAGGTTAGGATTCCAACATGCATTTTGGGAGAATAAAATTCGGTCCATAACAAGGAGTGAGGAGGACATTTTATCAGAGGTTATTCCACTCACTTGTGAACAAGACTGATTGTAATATGCCCAAGGAGCACCTGAATGACTGTGACACAGGGGCCGTTGAAAAGCAAACACATTCAACTTTTCCCCTAAACATTATCCCTCAAGAATACACTAAAGAATATATATTTGGAAACATTCAAAAAAAAAAAAAAATTCCTCCATATGAAAAAATAATCTGGAAGAGATTAAGTTTTGAAATTAAGTTTTGAAAGCCCTTTTGACTCCAATATACCCAGAGAGTACAATTTTGGTTGGCATGAAGGAAAAAATCAATCTCATTTATTCCTTACAATGTTAAACTGAAGGAAAACACTTTATTCTGCATCTGTGTGAAAAGGACAAAGTTGGATTGACATTTGCCAGTGGTAAACTTGTGGTAAATATTGTGTTTAAAATCACAAAATATTTATGATTCACTGGCAGTAGATCAAATGTAATTCTGTGTTTCAAATTCATTATATATATACATATGGATGTGTGTAAGATGTGCAGACCTGATGTATATGTATATATGTATACACATATATACGTATTTGTGTATATATGTATATCCAGAAAATTTTTGCCCAGTTCTGCACATCTTCACAGTATTTACTAGGCTTGAACCCATCGTTGCAGTCACTGCATCAATCCATCTTCTTGAGGGACTTCCCCTTTCTCAATGACCTTCTACTTTACCCAGCACGATAGCCATCTCCAGGGACTGATCCCTTCTGCCAACATACAGAAGTATGACAGACCAAGTCTGGCCTTTCTCACCTCTAAAGTACATGCTGGCTGTACTTCCACCAAGACAAATTTGTTCATTCTAGCAGTCCATGGTACCTTCAATATTCTTCACCAAGACCACAATTCCAAAGCCATCGACTCTTCCGTGGTCTTCCTTATTTATTGTCCAGCTTTTGCATGTATGAGGCAATTGAAAAACCCATGGCCTGGGTCAGGTGCAGATTAGTCCTCAAAGTGATATCTTTGCTTTTTCAACGCTATAGCTAGGTCTTTTGCAGCAGATTTGCACAGTGCAGTGTGACATTTGATTTCTTGACTGCTGCTTCCAGGGACATTGATTGTTGCTATGTTGCTTATTGGTTCCGTTGTGGGTTTTTTTTTTTTTTTTTTATGTTGAGGTGTAATCATTACTGAAGGCTATAGTCTTTGATCTTCATGGATATGTGCTTCAAGTCATCTTCACTTTCAGCAAGCAAAGTTGTGTCATCTGCATATCACGGTTGCTAATGAGTTTTCCTTTGATCCTATTGTCATGTTTTTCTTCATGTAATCTGGCTTCTCTGTATTAGGGAGCATCAAATACTTTATTGAACAAAAACAAAAATATATTGATTCCCAGAGTGGTTTGAATCTAATTTTAATGGAACAGTATTTTAGAAAAATGTACTCTCTACATAGATTTTTTTGTTCATTGTGGAGAAAAGGAAATTCATGGTTCATTTGCTGGTGTGTTATAAATATGCTTTTTGAAAAGATCATGCACAACAAAACCATCTTTCAGCTTTTTTGCCCAGTCTGAAAATATATACCCCAAGGCAAATATTTCCAAGGGTTAATTTTCTTTCCTGAAGTCATCCTCCTTTAAAGTGAATCATGAACCAGTTTCTCATCGGGGTTTTCATGCCTGTGGAGTAGATCTGAGGGCAAACTTCAAAAAGTGTTGCTTATGGCTCAGTTGCAAGAAACTGACCTTCTTTCAATATAACATCTTCTTTCCAGAAGTATGTTGTTGTAGAAGTATGTAAGAAAACTACTCATGTAGAGACTAAACAGTGTGCATTGTTACTTTAAAAAATATATGTCATGGTGGGAGACTATGCCCTGTTGAGTAAAATAGGCATGTTAAAGGAGAAACTGCAACATAGAGAACACAGGCTACTATAGGATTTTTGTTTTCTTTTTATTTTTTTCTTGATAGACTCTCTCACTGCAAGGAAGTACAAGCATTCTTCCAAGCATCCAAAAATTTCAGACTTCTCAGGGACTGTTATCTCTCAGAGCTTTTTTCTCAATTCCCAAAGACTCTAGTTAAGAGGCAAGTTTCCTTATTTCTGTGATTATTTAAATAAATGTGTTTTCTAGAATAAGCTTATCACAACATGATTGGTATATTATCCAACCAACCAGGCTTCAATAAATAATAATAACCCACCATCTTGAGCATTTCTACACTATTTGGCCAGAGATATTACTAGACTGCATTGGAGAAATTGACCTTGAAGAAGCAATGCCTCCAACTAGAGCCTAGGACCATTCTTAAAGAAATTTAGGAATCATAATACTAAATAACAATTGTGTTAATAGTAATAGTACATTTGTTAAGTGCCTATTGTATACTTGACACTCTTCAACATGCCTTAGAGTATTATTATCAATATTATGAAGTCAGATAATCCTCAGAATAACCCTCTGAGCTAGGCATATTATTATTACCATTATACAGATGAGGAAGCTGAGGCACAGTGAGATTAATTAAATTGCCTGTAATCATACAGATAGAAAGGAAATGAAATAAGGGCATTCTGTCTCTGTAGCCCATGTGTTTAGCCACTACATTAAATCAGGTACCATTTCAGAATATTGCAAACTGCCATGCTGTCATTGATGAAGGAGAGCAGAGGGTGGCCTTACAAGTTAAGAAGATTTCCATGGAGGATATTGGTTCTTGTTTCATTAGATATATACGATATACCATTTAGGGTATAACTCAGTAGGTTTAAGTGTACTCAGAATGTTGTGGAACTATCACCACTTTCTACTTTAAACGTTCTCATAACCCCCCCCCCAAAAAAAAAAAAAAAACACAAATCCACTTGCAATCATGGCCAAAACAAGTCCACAAGAGCCAAAATAGGACCTTGAATATATCCCATCTAAACTTAGAGGTCATCTGAAGAATATATTTAATGCATGAAACATCAGTGACTGAAGATAAGATGAATTGTAGGGTGACATCAAGGACAGCATACATGAAGAAAGCAAAAGGTCATTAAAAAGATAGGAAGAGAAAACCAAAATGGATGTCAGAAGAGATTCTGAAACTCGCCAACCCTTGAATGGAAAGTAGTTAAATTGAGTGGAAGAAATGATGAACTAAAAGAGCTTAAGAGAAGATTTCAAAATATTTACAAAGTAAAATATTATAATGAAATGTGCAATGGCATGGAGTTGGAAAATCAAAGGGGAAAAGCATGTATGGCATTTCTCAAGCTGAAAGGATTGAAGAAAAAATTCAAGTCTCAAGATGCAATTTTGAAGGATTCTATGTGCAAAATAATGAATGATGCAGGAAGCATCAAAAAAAGACAGAAGTGATACACAGAGTCACTGGACCAGAAAGAATTGGTCGATGCTCAGGCATTTCAGGAGGTAGCATATGATGAAGAACAAATAGTATTGAAGGAAGCAGTCCAAACTATACTGAAGGAATTGTTGAAAAGCAAGGCTCCAGGAATTGATGGGATACCCATTGTGAAGTTTCAACAAATGGATTCAGTGCTGGAAGTGCTCACTTACTTATGCCAACAAATTTGGAAGACAGCTACCTAGCCAACCTACTGAAAGAGATCCATATTTGTCCCCATTCCCAAGAAAGGTGATCCAACAGAATGTGGAAACTATTGAACAGTATTGTTAATGTCACACACAAGTAAAATGTTGCAGAAGATAATTTAAAAATGGTTGCAGCAATACATGATCAGGAAACTGCCAGAAATTCAAGCCAGATTCAGAAGAGTACATGGAATAAGGGACATCATTGCTGAAGTCAAATGGATCTTGGTTGAAAGCAAAGAATACCAGAGATATTTGTCTGTATGTTATTGACTGTGCAAAGGCATTCAACTGTGTGGTTCATGACATATTATGGATAACATTGTGAAGAATAGGAATTCCAGAACACTTCATTGTGCTCATGAGAAACCTGTACATAGACCAAGAGGCCGTTGTTTGAATGAACAAGGGGATCCTACATGGTTTTAAATCAAGAAAGGTTTCATTCTTTCACCATTCTTATTCAATCTGTTTGCTGAGCAAATAATCTGAGAAGCTGGACTATATGAGGAAGAACACAATCATGATTAGAGGAAAGTCATTAATAACTTGACATGCAGATGACACAACCTCTCTTGTTGAAACTGAAGAAGACTTTACTTACTGATGAAGATCAAAAATTACAACTTTCAGTATGAATTACACCTCAACATAAAGGAAAAAAAATATATATATACCACAACTGGACCAGTAAGCAGCAACATGATAAATGGAGAAATGATCGAAGTCGTCAAGAATTTCATTTTACTTGGATCCACAATCAATGCCCATGAAAGCAGTAGTCAATAAATCAAACGACATATTGCATAGAGTAAAATTTTGCAGAAGACCTCTTTATAGTGTTGAGAAAACAAAGATGTCACTTTGAGGACTAAGGTAAGCCTATCCCAAATCATGGTATTTTCAACACCTTACAGGTGTGTGAAAGCTAAACAATGAATAAGGAAGACAGAAGAATTGATGTGTTTGAATTATGGTGTTGGCAAAAAATATTGAATACACCATGTATCACCAGAACAAACAAATCCATCTTGGAGGAACTACAGCCAGAATGCTCCTTAGATGTGAAGATCCAAGGCTTGGTCTCATGCACTATGGACATGTTATCAGTAGGAACCAGTTCCTGGAGAAAGACCTCATGCTTGGTAAACTAGTGGGCCATGTCAAAACTGGAAGGCTTCAACAAGGTGGATTGAGACAGTGGCTGAAACAATGGGCCAAACATGGCAACGATTGTCAGAATGGTACAAGACCAGGCAGTGTTTCCTTCTGTTGTACATAGGGTCACTATGAGTCAAAACTGACTTAAAGTCACCTAAGAACAACAACAGTGTACAGAAATACAATTGATTTTTGCATATAATTCTTGTACCTATAGTGTTGCTTATGTAGATAATCTGGTCATTAGCTTTCATTGTTTTTTTTTTATTATTTTATTTTTCATTCCTTAGATTTACATATATATTTGTGTGTGTGTGTGTGTGTATATATACACACACACACACACACAAATCATGTCATCTGCAAATAGTGGTAAAATATCTTCCTTTAAAATCTGGATTAAGCTCTGAGGTTTGAAATGTATGGGGATTGACCTGATGGATAGATTAGAATAGGCTTGCTATTTAGATGCTTAGAGAGATGAAATAGACTGACTTTTCTAAACCACAGAAGTACAGGATTATGAAGGCCCTTGTTTGAGAAAGTGTATGGTAGGAGGTGAAAATTAGGTAAACAAGAGGAAAACTTAGGTGGCCCTTGTTTGCCAAGCAGAGGGTAATTACAGGAGCATTGACACACTGAGAGATGGATTAGGAAGTGATCAGATTATTGCTTCAGAAAATCCAATCTGCTGTCAACATAGAAAATCAATTGAAGGCGGAATATCCTCTTAGAAAGTTACAACTTTTCTGATCTCTACAATTGGGAAGGTGATAGAGTAATTCATAAATCTGCTGCATAAACCCACTTAAACCCCAAATCAAGCCCTTTACTGTCAAATTGAGTCGGATTCCTAACAACCCTATAGGACAGATTAGAACTGCTTCCACAAGATTTCCAAGGTGACAAATCTTTATGGAAACACATTGTATTTTTCTCCCAAGGACCTTTCAGTTAGCATTCCAGTGCTTAACCCCTCTGCCACCAGAGCTCCTATAAACCCATTAGAGAAAAAAGTGTTCCAAGAGTCCAAACTGAGTGTGAATCCACTGAGTAAAGGCTGTTTCTACATTTAATACAGAAATGGAGAAGTCTGGAGAGTAGCTCAGTTAATCATAACTAGTCTGGATCATCTAGAAGTGAAGAGGAAGGGGCATACAGCTTCACAACACTCATCTTTTAAAATGAGGCATGCAACCCAAAAATACTGAAGTTGAGAACTGTTACCAAACGTTTACCACTATCCTCCTCATTGTACATACTATTTTAAAACTAATTTAACCCACCTGAAGACGACATATAGCAAAATAGTTAAAA
>NW_006921998.1:498476-500713 GCF_000298275.1 Orycteropus afer afer
TATGAGTCGGGTCCTACTTGACGGCACACAACAACAACAATAACATCAACTGATGGCTCAGAGCTAGGCTGAAACATGCCTTCTTTATCTTAGAAACAAAAATGCCTCTGACTACTGCCTCTATACTGCTAATCCTCAGATGACTATGTATAAACATGTGCAGGATTAAAACCTCTTAGACCGGTTTAGACAGAGGAAGGCAATTAAATCCAAAACCAAACAGTTCTTGCATGAATTTCATAAAATTTAACCTATTAAAGGCATTTAAGAATGATATTACTAGTTGAACATTTTCTAATCATGATGTAGGGAAAAAAAATAATTAAGGCTTCATTAAATAAGCTTTTTGTTGAGGACTCTCTAATCAAGGGTGCTACAAAAATAGTCAAGTTGTTTAAATGCTCTGCATTAGCTAAGTACTTTTTATAATAATTTTAAAACCTATAATAAAGTTATTCTCTGCTATATTTAAGCTTCTTCCCTAGAAATAAGAGAGAGAGAGGGATGGGGAAGAAAGAAGGAGCGACAGCAAGAGAACATAGAAATTTAGGTAGTGTTTAACTATTTGTGTTCAGAAAATTCTAGAAGGCTTCTGAATCATTTTCACATATACAGGGGTTTTGATTAGTGTATGGTTTTAAATCATGTTACCCAGGCAATAATGCTCCATAAAATCAATCGTATATGAAAAATGTCTTTGGATTCCTGAATGTCTGGGTGCCAGCAGCAGGTAGGAGAGCAGAGAATTCTCTCTTCCAGAGGAAGGTAAGAAGTCACATAATGAAATGCAGAGAGTTCTGTATTTGGGTGACTCAGTTCTCCATCTGTATTTTACTCTTAGGGGTAAGGAATGGATGGAATCCTCACTGAGAAGAAAATTAGCTCGGTGGGTAAATGTGATTCTTTAAAATGCTGCTTCTATAAATCTTAAGCAAACTGAGAGAAGTCCATCAAGGAGAGCCAGCTACCACCTGCTGCAGGTGATTTAGAATTGGGAGTCTAATAGAGTAGGATTGCAAGGGTCACCTTTGAGTAGGGAGGGGTTGATGGCAGTCAGCTTGAAGTTAATTGTACTAATGTTGCTGTTGTTGCTGTTTTTATGTGTCATGGAGTTGGACCTGACTCATAGTGACCCTTCCTTGGGTTTCCACGGCAGTATCACTATGGAAGTAGATTGTCCAACCTTCCTTCCAAGGAGTGGCTGGTGGGTTTGAACCACCAGTCTTCTGGTTAGCAGTCAGGTGCCTTAGGCGCCATGCTTCCAGAAGGTTTTCTTGGCTGTAATCTTTCCATGGAGCCGCTGGAGGCATTCTAACTGCCAATCTTCAAGTTAGTAGCCAAGATGAAACCATTTACACCACCCAGGGACCTGTATCTATCTTAGAGATTGCATGAAGGTTCTGCTTCAAGATATTGCTTCCACATGGTAATTGTCTTTTATGGACTTGTTAGTACATGATGTACCACACAGTGGGCAAGTGATGCTGAGAAGTTCAGGGCCTGTGGCAGATTACAAGGATTCAAGTTTCCGTTCTACCACTTTCTAACTGAGTGACCCAGCTGGCCATTAATATCTCTCTAGGTGTCAGTGTTCTTGTATATTCACCAGTATTCTTGGTGAAGTTAGGGGCTTTCTCATAGGGTTGTTATGAAGATTAAATGAGTCAGTACATGGAAGTTCTCAAGAGACTGTCTGACACGTAGTGCTAATAAATTGTTGTTGCTGTTGTTGTTAACAGATTCAAGTATTCCTTAGGAATCTTATTTCCCTTTATGAGCCAGACAATGGAGATACAGTGAGAGTAAGACAGGCAGGGCACTGCTCTCATGGAGTTTGCTTTCTGGAGAGAATCAGACAAATGACGGTGGGGACTGGGGTTTCTGTCCCATGACACACTTCCTTCTATAGATCATAGATTCTACTCACAGTTAGCATTTTTACAATCACTCTTTCTGCCTACCACTGCATGTTTAGAGTTAAAAGTAAATAAAACACTCTCAATATACAAATCAAAATTAGCTTAACATTTCAAAAGTCAAATAAAAAAATGAGTTAAAACCAGAAAGGAGCAAGAATTAAATCTAAAGGAGAGCAATTTAAGTGGCTAAAATATTAAAGTAAAAACACAGACTTGATGACAAGAGTCAAGAGATGGTAGAAAATAATTGTCGATGTTATGTGAGCTATCAAAACTTAAAGAGATAAAAGAATGCAGCAACACTTTGAAAAATAGAAT
>NW_006921998.1:501218-502923 GCF_000298275.1 Orycteropus afer afer
AAAATAACTATTCTTCATTTGAAAACAGAGATAGAAAAAGAATTGATGAGTTTAAGCTGTGGTATTGGCAAAGAATATTAAATATACTGTAAACTTCCAAAAGGGAGAACAAATCAGTCTTTGAAGCTGTACAACCAGAATGTTTCCTAGAAATAAAGATGCCAAGACTTTGGCTTACTGACTTTGCACGTGTCATCAGGAAACACCAATTACTGGAAAATAGCATCATGTGTGGCAAATTCAAGGGCCAACAAACATGAGGGAAATTGTCAATGACACAGAATGACACAATGTCCTCAACAGTGGGCTCAAATATATCAAAGATCTTGGAGATGGTGAAGGACTGGACAATGTTCTTTTCTGTTATATGTAAGGTCACCAGGAGTCACAGCTGGCTTGATGATAACTAACAACCATTTAAAAACAGAAATTTTATCTTTGGAAACTTGGAAGAAGTCTGAGGCTCACAATTTTTATTTAAGTGTTTAAATTCCATGATGAAGCAAAAGGTGTGCATCCTTTTCCTGTAGCTAATTAAAACATGTGGCTCTGAGCAGTAATGGAATGAGTGAACCAGGCTGAGGAGGACGACCAGCTTTCAATCCCTTCCCCTGCACCCAGTGTCTCTGCTAATATATGCCCTGTGGAAGTCAGTGGAGGGTTAGAAGCATCAAATAAAATAATGGTGAAAACAAATATCTACAGAAACGTGCAGGATTGCTGTTGAGTAGGAAAAGCAAGGAGAAAAATTAAAATAAACATACTGCACTTAAACTACGTTTGCATGGGTAAGTTCATTATCTGCCTTTGACAGTTTGCATATTTTTGGATCTTTACTCTTAACCTGTCTTTAAAAATTTGCTAGTTCTATAAAGAATAATGGTTCTGCTCCCAGGAGTAGCACACTAGTTATATAGTTGTTGCCCTATTGCTTTATGATATCTAATTTCAAGTTGAAAACCATCCATAATGAGACTGTAAAAATATCACATGAGAAACCATGGCATAATATTAACTAAGAATAATTCGCCTCTGTAGAACCATGCACTTGGGGTTCCAAGGCTGAATGTTGTGCTGGGGCTGGGCCGCACCTGGAAAAAGTCCAGGTGATGGACTTTGATGAAGGATGATGAAGGAGAGTTAGAGTGAATTTAGAGTACTGTCACAGTCTTCAGGTAAAGTTTGGTTGCACCAGAGTTCGCACAAGAAATGTTTGGGAATACAGTGTTGACTCCCTCAGAGCACAGCTGCCTATGGAGCTTGTCCTTAGATACTGGGAGTTAATTCTCACTCATAACAACCCCTTGCACAATACAACCACTGAACATTTATCGGCCCTTTGCCATCCTCACAATAGTTGCTGTGTTTGAGCCCATTGTTGCAGGCACTGTGTCAATCCATTTCACTGAGGGTCTTCCTATTTTTCACTGACCCTCTACTAAGCATGATGTCCTCTCCAGGTATGGTCCCTCCTGATAACATATCCAAAGCTCATGAGATGAAATATGGCCATTCATGTTTCTAAGGAAGATACTGGCTGTGCTCCTTCCAAGACAGATTTGTTTACTCTTCTGGCAGTCCATGGTATTTTTGGTATTCTTCCCCAACACCATAGTTCAAAGGCATCAACTCTTCTTCAGTCTTCCTTATTTATGATCTGGCTTTTGCATGCATAAGATTGAAATTACTATGGCTTGGGTCAGGT
>NW_006921998.1:503363-535325 GCF_000298275.1 Orycteropus afer afer
TATTGAAAGATTGTATTGGCAAAATATTAAATTATGTAGGAAACATCAAAAGAAGATGGAAGGAATACAAAGAGTTACTGTACAAAAAAGAATTGGTGGACCTTTAGTGATTTCAGGAGGTAGCGTATGCTCAAGAACCAATGGTATCATAAGAAGTCCAAGCTGCAATGAAGGCACTGGCAGAAAACAAGATCCCAACAATTGACAGAGCACAAATTGAAATGTTTCAGCAAATGGAAGCAGCTCTGGAAGCACTCACTCATCTATGCCAAGAAATTTAGAAAACAGCTACTTGGCCAAGTACTGAAAGAGATCCATATTTGTGCCCATTCCAAAGAAATATGATCCACCAAAATGTAGAAGTTATCAAACTATCTCATTGATATTACACACAAGTAAAATTGTACTGAAGATAATTTGAAAATTGTTGCAGCAGTATATAGACAGGGAACTGACAGAAATTCAAGCCAGAGTCCAAAAAAGGATGATAAACAAGGGATATCCTTGCTGACATCAGAAGGATCTTGGCTTAAAACAAACAAAAAACCTTCCCACTGCTATTGAGTCTATTCCTACTCATAGCAATCCTATAAGACAGAGTAGAACTGTCCTATAGGATGTCCAAAGCTGTAAATCTTTATGGAAGCAGACTACCTCCTCTTTCTCCCACAGAGCACCTGGTGGATTTGAACCACCAACCTTTGAGTTAGCAGCCAAATGTCTTAACCACTGAACCATCAAAGCACCTTTGGCTGAAACCAGAGAATGCCAAAACGACGTTAATCTGGTTTGTTTGTTTGTTTGTTTGTTTGTTTGTTTTCTTGACTGGGTAAAATCTTCTGACTGTGTGGATCATAGTAAATTATGGATAACATTTCTAAAAAATGGGAATTCCATAACAGTGAATTGTGCTCATGCAGAACCTATATATAGAACCAAGAGGAAGTTGTTCAAACAGAACAAGGGGCCTGTTTCTAGTTTAAAATCTGGAAAGGTGTACATCAGAGTTGTATACTTTCAACATAATTATTCAGTCTATATGCTGAGCAAATAATTGAGTAAGCTGGACTATATGTAGGAGAATGCAGAATCAGGATTGGAGGGACTCTAACAATCTGTGATGCACAATATTGCTTGATGAAACAAAGAAGACTTGAAGCACTTACTACTGATGAAGATAAAAAATGACATCCTTCACTATGGCTGACATCTCAACACAAAGAGAAGAGTAATCCTCACAACTGGGCCAATAAGCAATATCATGATTTGGGGCGGGGGAGGGGGTTATCAAAACTTTGTTTTACTTGGATCCACAATCAAAATGCATGGAAATAGCAGTCAGGAAATCAAATGATATACTGCATTAGGCAAATCTGATGCAAAAACCTCTTTAAAGTTTAAAAAGCAAAGATGTCACTTTGAGGACTAAGGTACACCTGACCCAAGTGAAAGCTGGACAATGAAGACAGAAGAATCTCTGTCTTTGAATTCTGGTGTTTTCAAAGAATACTGAACATACATACCATGGACTGAAAAAATAATGAATAAATCTGTTTTGGAAGAAGTACAGTCAGAATGCTTGTTGGAAGTTAGAATGGTGAGACTTCGTCTTAGCTACTTTGGGCATCTTATCAGGAGGGACCGGTCCTTGGAGAAGGATACCATGGTTGCTAAAGTAGGTCAGCAAAACAGTGGAGACCCTCAATTAGATGGCTTGACATAGTGGCTGCAACAATGGAACCAAATATTCCAACAATTTTAAGGATAGTGTAGGACCAGTCAGTATTTTGTTCTGTTGTATGTAGGATCTCCAAAGTAAGTTTAAAGCAGAGTAGAATTGCCCCATAGGATTCTCAAGGCTGTGATATCTAAAAAAGTAGATGCCACATCTTTCTCCCAAGTTGTAGTTGGTGGGTTCATACTGCCAACCTATTCATACATATCCCAAAAACAAGCCAAACCCACTTCCTATGTGTGAAAACTGATTGGTGGCACCAACAGTAATAAGATCCATAATTTCCTACAGCTTCTAGAACCCACAGATCACCACACCTCCATTCCTATTTTCTCTTGATCCCTGGAAACAAAAAACACCCTGAACTTCTTCTCAGTTGCTTCAAAGATTATAAAAATAGTTTTTAAAAGTTTATCAAGAACTAAACAAATCAAATTTGCAGGTACTAAGAGAGAACACTCAAGCCACCTCATTGCTAATAATATTGGTCTCTTAAACACAATGTGGACAAAAATGAATAATCCCAAAGGTTAAAAAGTCTGGAAAATGTGTCAAAAATTCCTTCTGAGAAAATTTCCTGGAAACTCAGAATTGCATAGATCCAAGAGGACTTGAGACTCTGTGATGGAGTTGAAAGGATTTACTTATTAAAGAGGCAAGAGGCCTCTTTAAAAGCTTATTATTATTTTTTGTCAGTATGGTAGACAACTAGAGTGACTCTCTGACCGTATATCATTCTTAAAATAGTGAACATTATTGCTTGTTCCAGGAGCCCTGGTGGCTCAGTGATTGAGAACTCAGCTGCTAACCCAAAGTTGCCAATTCACACCCACCCAGTGGCCCCATGGGGGAAAGACCTGACAAAGTGTTCCTGTAAAGATTACAATCTAGGAAACTCTATGGGGCAGTTCTACTCTGGAACATGGTGTTGCTATAATTTGAAATGGACTCAGTGACACCTACAAAAAAAAAAAAAAAAACATTGCTTGTTCACTTTGTGCCAGATCTGAGAACTCATTTCATTTGACCTTCATTAACTAGCTCAAGAGGTTGGCACAGTTATTATCCTCATTGATAGATGAGAATCTGAAGCTGAAAGAGTTAATGAAAGAGCCTGAAGTCACACAGTAAGTGGCGAAGTAATGATTTTGAGCCTCTAATCTCAACCTCGATGCCATCCTGGTCATCCAAACCCAAAAACAAACCAAACGCATTTCTGGCAAGTCAATTCCAAAGTAAGTTTAAGTCAGAGTAGAATTGCCCCATAGGATTCCCAATGTTGTGATCTTTACAAAAGTAGATGCCACATCTTTCTCACAAGGTGTGGTTGATAGGTTCATACTGCCAACCTATCCATCCATACCCCAAAGACAAGCCAAACCCCCTTCCTTCAGTTGAATCCAACTCATATCGACTCTATTGGATTGAGAACTACCCCATAGTGTTTACAAGACTGTAATCTTTAAGGAAGCAGACTGCCACATCTTTCTCCTTTGGAGCAGCTCTTGAGTTCAAACCCCCAACCTTTAGTTTAGCATTGAATCTGATTACATTTTGAGAAAATTCATAGGTTTTCAGCTTATTCTCATATTAGTGTCAGAGAATATTGTCAGTGGTGTACTGCCTAAGGCATTTGACTGTTAACCAGAAGGTTGGTGGCTCAAACCCACTAGCCACTCGGAGGAAGAAAGACTGGGCAATTGACTTCTGTGAAGATTTACTGCCTTGGAAACCCAAAGAGGGTTGCTATGAGTTGGAGTTGAGTTGATGGCAGTGAGTTTGGCTTGTTTTTTTTTTTTTTTTTTCCAGTCCTAATCCATAACAACTTATGTTAAGATTCTCAAAGCAGAGACATTCCAGGTGACTCACATGGTCTGATGTATGCAATGTTTTTCCCAACTTAATGTGCATACAAATCACCTTAACATCTTATTGAGATGCAAATTTTGATGCAATAGCTCTGGAGTCAGTCTACAGATTCTGAATTGCTAACAAGTTCCCAAATGATGTTGATGTTGTTCATCTGAGGACCACATTTTGAGTAGCATGAACATAAAGGAAAGAAGTAGCCAAGTGACAAAGAACTTGGGAAAGTCTCAGATGGACAGGAATTCAGAATTTTCTAAGCCTCCTAAATTCTTGTGGGACTCCCTGAGTAGTGCAAATGGATAAGCATTGGACCACTAACCAAAAGTTGGGGGTGCAAACCCACACAAAGGTGCCTCAGAAGGAAGGCCTGGAGTCAACAACAACTAACAGTAAAAACAGAAGGGTCTTCCTTTTAAAACATGACCTATAATACCAAACATGCTTGTTTCATAGGACTGTTTTGTGGATCAAATGAGACAGTGCATCATAAATTACTCAAAAAACACAAGAACAAATGTTACTATAATCAGTTACATAAAACTCAAACTTCTTCATTTCAAAAATTAAAGACTGCATCAACCTCAGATCAATGTCCTTCTCTGTTCTATGCGTATTTTAATCCTGAGATCATATTGAACTCCGTGGGTTTATTCACCCAGAGCATAAAGATAGGATCAATCATTTTCCTTACCCAAGAAGACATTTTCACAAGCTTCCTATGAGATTTTACCCTGACAGCACAATATTGTGTTCTCTCTGTAAGGACATCTTATCACAATTTCACAACTCCTGTCTTTTCCTTTTTATGATCTGAGAATGTTTAAACAGCACTGTTTTCTTAAACTACTAAAATCTGTTGGCAGTTCTGGTGTTTTTCCCCAACCCCACTCCTGTTTACCAGAAGCCAAACATAAGTATGACCTGACTTTGCAAATTTTCAAAGTTTATCTTTCTGAACACTCTTGTCTCCAAGTAAAATAGGTTTGCCAGGATCTAGCAGTTCAGATTGTTACAGTAAAATGCCAGCTGTTTTTGGAAACCTTGAAAAACTCTGGTTTATTCATAAAGAAATGCTTCTCTTTCTCTTTTGAAATCCAATGAACATTGATTCATTCATGTAACAAATATGTATTGAACAGCCAGGGCTAGGCATTGTGCAAGGTACTGGGGAGACAGAGATGAAAAAAGGGTCAGTAAGTAGTCTAAGGAGCTCTGGTGGTGTAGTGCCTAAGGCATTTGATTGTTAACCAGAAGGTTGGTGGCTCAAATCCACCAGCCACTCCAAGGAAGGAAGACTGGGAACTTTACTTCTGTAAAGATTTATTGCCTTGGAAACCCAAAGGGGCTCGCTATGAGTCAGAATCGACTCGATGGTTTTGGTTTTTTTTTTTTTTTTGCAGTGTATGGCCTGGTCTTAGTCTTCAGACATATCAGATTCATGTACACACTCTATTACAGCCTACTGTTTACATCCTATGATTCTTCTGAGGCTTCTATAAGACAGTATTTATAATATGCTTTTTACAATGCTTAGTCACAATAAAAAAGCAAAAAAACAAACCCACTATCATGGAGTCAATTCCAACTCATGATGACCCTGTAGAACAGAGTAGGTCTTCCCCAAAGGGGTAAATATTTTTCAAGGCTGTAAATTTTTATGGAAGTAGATTGCCTTAACTTTCTCCCCTGGAGCAGCTGGTGGTTTTGAACTGCCAACCTTCTGGTTAGCAGCCCAGCCCTTTAACCACAGTGCCATCCAAACTCCTCTTGGTTGCAATAAGTGGCTAAAAGAGTGTGGGTTTTGGTTTCTAGTTAGCCCTGCTTTGAATTTCACAGAGAATTGAGAGCCAGAAAACCTGATCTTTCTCATGCGGTGTAACCTGTTCTGAATAATTCAGCTGGTCAGGATCAATCTCTGGAGGAAAGTGATTATTTTTCTCAATTACTTTACTTTTGTCTCTCAAAAATCCACTTTCTTTCCCAGTAAGATCTTAAGATCCCTGGGAAGAGAAGCCATTAAAACACACTGAATGTGTCTTAGGCATCAACGGGTGTTTTTAGAATCTAATTAAGTGTTGCTAAGGTTTTCAGGATTAAAAATTTAGTCCCATTATATTTTGGATGAAGCTTAGTTGGAGTGAATTACACTGGGATTGTGTTTTATTTGAAGAACGTGTACTTGATGGTCTCAAGTAATTTAACGTCTTAAATGGATTTTTTCTTAAGGCTAACAAGGATGGCCCGAGTCTCTGTTTACAAGCTATAAAGGGCATTGCTACGTATTCTGAACAGTCCACCCTTCATTCAGTAGATCAGCTTTAAAAATACAAGATTGTTCACAAATTGAAGGAAAAAAAATTATTTTCAAATTTACATATCAAGTGGGACTTTATTATGTATATAGTGCTATATCAAATTAAGACACCCTGGTGGTACAGTGGTTAAAGCATTTGGCTGCTAACCAGCAGGTTGGCAGTTCAAATCCACCAGCTGCTACATAGAAGGAAGAGGAGGCCATCTGTTTCTGTAAAGGTTTACAGCCTTGAAAACCATATGGGTCACTATGAGTTTGAATGGCAGTGAATTTGGTTTTTATATCAAATTGGCATTTTAATGTGGTTTCGTTTTATAAAACTCATAAGGCAACACTTTGATGTTGCTGAGATAGTTAATTTTAAGAAGAAATCCAGAAAACCCTGGAGATCTACTTCTGAAGAAATCAGACAACATCTATTTACTTGTCATGAAATTATTTTTTTCATTGGGACACAACCCCTCACCTGATGTGATAAATTTTAACATTGGACTTTCCTGGCTCAGTTTCCAACAAATAAAAACGATAAACAGCAGCTAGAGCTGCTTGTTTTAAAGGACAATATTTTACATTGTGTGTCAGCCTAAAGAGTTAGTGACTAAAGATCAAATTAGCAGCAAGAGCTACTCATATCCTTCTAAAGGACATTGATTTGTTGTCCTTGATTTTTCTGTAGAATGTAGAGTAAGGAATTCCCCCCCCAACTGTGTTTACTTAAATATAACTTATTCCAAGCCCAGATTGGCATAATTGTAGCTGTTGTTTCTATCTCAAAATGTAGAAATTAATGGTATTGTGACAAATGAATATTGATTATTTCAATGGATTTGATAAGCTGAAATCCTTTATCTATGTTAGTTTCTAAAATACCTAGACTGTGCAAACACCGTTTTTTTTGTTTTGTTTTGTTTTGTTTTTCTCCATTAAGTGATGCAGACTTGAATCTGGATCCTTACCTACTTGCTGAGAGACTTAGGATAACTTACCTAAAACCTCTGAGTTAGTTAGTTTCCTGTAATAAAAAAAAGTAGACAACCTGGTGATGAAACAGTTAAGAGTTTGGCTGCTAACTGAGAGGTTGGAGGTTCTAACCCACCCAGTGGTTCAATGGGAGAAAAGATCTGGTGACCTGCTTCCTAAGATTATAGCCACAAAAATACTGTGGGGCAATTTTCTTTGTTTCATGGGCTTGCAAAGGGTTGAAACCCACTCAATGGTACTCAATAACAGCATAAAATAGGAATGATACCCATTTTGCAAGGTGATTATAAGAATCAGTGATAATGTATATAAATATGTAAATGTGATAGCCACATTCTGATTACTGTCTTTTTATATCAAAATCAGTGTATATCAAGCATATCTTCATAGGTTACATTTATTTATTCAACATATTTCTTATTGAATATCTACTATGTAGGAGTTTTGGCGGCAGTTCAAAACCAGCAGCTGCTCAACAAGAGAAAGATGAGGTAGTCTGCTTTTGTAAAGATTACAGCCTTGGAAATCCTGTGGCTGTGTTCTCTGTCCTATAGGGTCACTATGAGTCATAATTGACTCGATGGCATCAGGGCACCTACTATGCGCCATCAACTCCTCTCTGTCAGTTGGTTGTGCTATAGTGGTTTGCATGTTGCTGTGCTGTTGAAAACTATGCCACTGGTATTTCAAATACCAACAGAGTCACCATGATGGACAGGTTTGAGTGGCGATTCCAGTCTAAGAAAAAGTCCTAGAGATCTACTTCTGAAAATTAGCCAATGAAAACTTTATGTATCACAACAAAACATCATCCGATTCACTTGCTTTGGACATGTCATCAGAAGGGGTCAGTCACTGGAGGAGGACACTGTTTCTGGTGAAGGAGGGGGCCAGTGAGGGTGAGGGAGAACCTCGGTGAGATGGACTGGCACAACGGCTGCAATGATGGGATCTGCCGTGCTGGTGCCTAGGAGAGTGATGTGCGGCAGGCAATGATTACTTCTGTTGTATGTAATAACAGTTTGGTTTGAGTCTAACTCACCTCAAATCTATAGTTATCTATCTACTATGTTCTAGGCACTCAGATGCTGAAGCTAAATCAGTAAAAATAAATAAATATATATGTGTGTGTGTGTGTGTGTGTATTTTATATATGTGTGTGTGTATATATATATCCCTGCCCTCAAGGAATTTTCTATCAAGTGGGGACCAAGAATTGAAGGAAAGGAAAAAATTTAAATACTTTCAGAAGTCAGATAGGTAGTAAATGGGTGAAGTGGGTCAGGTTAGTGACTGACATACTGTCTTAGAATTGAGGGAGGAAGAAGGATAGTAGGAAATAGAAGAGACTGGTAAACTGAAAAATGTATCCCATATCCATCGACTTGTTACCATGTAGGTGTTAAAGGTAATCTGAGTGAAGGAAAAGGGTCCATGTCTATCACAGGAGATGTCAATTTGCAATCACTACAGTGCTTAAGAAGACCTGTCTGGCATTACATTGGTTCAGAATGAAATTGTGGTTCTCAAGTTTGGCTTTGCGTTTGAATTATCTGACTCAGTCGGACCAATGTGATCAGTTGCCAGTATTTGTTTGTTTGTTTGTTTGTTTGTTTGTTTGTAGCCATCTTGGTTATTCTAAATGAGCAGCCACCCTAAGTCATTGGTATTCACAAGATTATCAACATGCACTTCATTGATGATCTGATTTGATTTTCATCTGAAGTACTTAGTCCAGCATCTGGTTTACAAGTATCTTAATAAATATTTATTAGTTAAATTAATGAACAAATAATTTTGTAAGATACATGAATTCAAAAAGAGGAAGACTGAATAAAGTGACCAGAAAGAACTGAAGATAGGAAACTAGTGTTTCTCACTGGAAGTTATAATAGATTATATGTTATTTCTTCTGGCATTTGAAAGGTTTTTCAGAAACAATTACTTCATTCATCTCCTAACTTCCCTGAGATTAGTAAATGTCAGGTATTATTACCCCCATTTTTCAGATGAAGAAATTGGAGCTCCTCATACAGCTTTCTCTTCAACTGCATCATTATTTTTTAATACCACCAGAAATTTGATGTATGTCCTATAGTAAATGGAATTAGAGGCAACGTTTCTAGCAGAAAACTGTAGTCAAGGCACAAAGAGTTAGAAAGTATAGCTGAGGAGCGAGCATAGAAATAAAAACCACCCCACTAATGAAATAGTCTCTAGCTAAAGACAAAGGTTGTATAATTAGACACATCCAAAAAATGACATTGTCTACTTATTGTCTGGAGCCATATCTAGAACTCAGACTGTTACACATAGGAGGTGGACAGATGGACAAGTGCTCACGTCCTTTTGCTGCCATTTATGAGGTGCATGTATCCCTCTGATTCTTAATTTCCTCAATTCTAATTTGACTATCATAATATTACCTGCAACACATGCTCTTGTGAAGGTTAAGTGACATAATATTTGTAAATTATTTGGCTTATCAAAAGTTGTCCTTGTCATGGTTGTTGTAGCACTCTGTATTTTAAGCATTATTTATCTGCATGTTTCCTTAGAAAAAGATCATGTTCAAGGTAATATTTAGAGGATTTTCCAATTTTATTGCTTACTTCTTTTCTGTATTTATCTTCTCCTTTAGATTGTTAGATAGGAGCTCTGATGCTGTAGTGCCTAAGGCATTTGACTGCTAACCAGAAGGCTGGCAGTTCAAACCCACCAGCCACTCCACAGAAGGAAGACTGTGCAATCTCCTCCAGTAGAGATACTGCCTCAGAAACCAAAGGAACGATCACTATGAATCTGGATTGACTTGATGGCAGTGAGATTGATTTAGGAGCTCTGATAGCATAGCCACTCCTTGGAAGAAAGTTTGGGCAATCTACTTCCGGAGTGATACTGCCTCGGAAACCCAAGGAGGGATTGCTATGAGTTGGATACTACTCTACAACAGTGGATTTAGTTTGTTTTGGTTTAGACTGTTAGTTTCATGAGAGGAGGAACTGTTTATTTTTGCCAGTGCATAGTGGGTGCCTAGTAAATACTAGTTGAATAAAACATAAATTAGATGACATCACATTTGTGTTCAAAATCTTCCATCTCCTCCCAATTTCACTTTGAGTAAAAGCCAAATATTCATAAGAGGAGGTGGAATGTGGGATATAATTGCTGATGTCAGATGGATCTTGGCTGAAATAGAGAATACCAGAAAGATGCTTATCTGTGTTTTATTGACTATGCAAAGGCACTTGACTGTGTGCATCAAAACAAATTGTGGATAACATTGAGAAGAATGGGAATTCCAGAACACTTAATTGTACTAATGAGGAACCTGTACATAGACTAAGAGGTCATTGTTTGAACAGAAGAAGTGGATACTGCATGGTTAAAATCAGAATCTGTGTGTGTCAGGGTTGTATCCTGACTTATTCAATCTGTTTGTTAAACAAATAATCTGAGAAGCGGGACTATATGAAAAATAATGCAGCATTGGGATCGGAGGAAGAATCATGAACAACTTGAAATATGCAGATGACACAACCTTTCTTGTTGAAAGTGAAGATGACTTGAAGCACATACTGATGAACATCGAAGACTTCAGTCTGCAGTATGGATTATAACTCAAAATAAAGAAAACAAAAATCCTCAAAACTGGACCAATCAGCAACAACATGAGAAATAGAAAAGTTTGAAGTTGTCAGGGATTTCATTTTATTTAGGTGCACAATCAATGCCCGAGGAAGCAGTAGTCAAGAAATCAGAGGTTCCCAGGGTATAATTTATAAGTACCTCTCCTTAAATACCATTCAATATGTGAACATGTGAAACTAAGGAGACAAACTATCAGCACCCCAACAATCACTCATTATACATCATTCTTACAGTAATGAGACAGCAAAGGATAACTGTAACAAACACTCCTATTCAAAAAGGGAAAAAGAGGATGTACATCAGGAGTCACCAAACTAAACCCACTGCCATCAAGTTGATTCTCACTTGTAAGTAAGTAAATAAGTAAGGTTTCTGAGACTATACTCTTTACAGAACCAGACTGCCACATCTTTCTCTTACAAAGCAGCTAATGGGTTTGAACCACTGATGTTTCAGTTGGCAGCTGACCATTTAACTGCTGTCTCATCAAGGGAACCAATGAGCAGCAGTTCACCCATGGCTACAAATTATTTACATTCCCCACTTGCAAAGTTCAATCTCCTCCCCCCAGAGCACCCCAAAGTCACATTCTATTATAACAACAGCTCAAAGTCTAGAATATTAGCATCTAAATCAGGTCAAGATGAGAAAGAGGCTCCTTGCTTATAGCTTTCAGTATCTCTCCTGCTCCACAGCAATTCAGAAATCCACTGGGGACATTCTCCATTGCTCTTGGCTCTGCCCTATAGACTCTTGGTTCTATCCTCTGAGTCTACCCTTTTTATGAAGGGTGACCCATAGAAGAAGAGTAGTTTTGTCCATCTGTTTCCTGTTTGTTAGTTTTGGGATCCAAAGACCTCTTTAGATTTTATCTTCTATCATTTACATCTAAACTGTCAATGTTCCTGCCAATATAGCTCTTTTTAAATCCTTTTGGGTTTCCTGTTAATCTTATTGAATTTACTGTTTTTGTCAGAAATTAGTAATTAAGTACAATTCACACTCTAAGTGGGTAAGAATTAGGTTCCAGTTTTTGAAAGAAGCATCAAAGAATAGCAGGCATATTTTAAACCACCACACAGCCCAAGGAAAACACATATTCAACATTAATAAATGCCTAATATTTTATGAGACTTATAGTGATAGAAGCTGAATAAAATGAAAAGAAGAGAACAAGTTATTTTTGTTCTGAAAAGTCCTTTTAAGCAAGTTACTAAAGAACAGTGATTGGATGATTGACCAGCCATAATGTAAACACAGTAGCCTGGGCTGTACCTAAACTGTATGCTAGTTACTATAGACAAAGGGGGTTCAGCAGACTGACTATATACTAAAGAAACACTGTTTGACCAAAAAAATGAAATTTATAATTCCAAATTTTATTAGAATTTCATTCATAAATACTATTCTCATTCTCTTGTCATCAAAATAATTACCCTCACTTAACGTTATTTAGCTTTCTGATTTTAAATACACTTAATTTATCTCAAAGATAAATTGGAAGTTATAATATTTGATTACCAAAAATACTTAAAATGATAATATTTATAAAATATGTGAATATGTATATTCACATATATATTTTTGTTATCCTGAGGAAAATAAATGTTACAGTATGATGTATGTTTAAATCGTATTTATGATAAAATTTTTACTAATGTGGCAACACTTAAGATAGCAATTTATGTAGGGGGATGGTTTATGACTGCTACGTCAAACAAGGCACTGCTTTTATTTTTTGAAATATTCCTTTTTTATTTGAGTGCTAAGCCTGAAACACATTTTTCCCAGCATCCATTAGAAGGTAGAAGAGAACGTTATCTAGTGTCTGTAATAAACCAGGATCTGTGTATGTGAAACTTCATTTGAACCTCTTGCCATGCCCATGAAACACTGAAGCTGGCATTGTTACTAATCTTGTGATACAGATGAGAACAGATAAGCTGAATGTACTTCAGTTACTTTGCCAAGGTCACACAACCAAATGTGGCAGAAGTTAGATTTAAGCCAGTTCTTTGTGATCCTGAAGTTTCAAGTCATTTAATTATAAATCTTTTCTTTAATATGACCCCACTGATCAACAATCAACACCCATGGAAGCAGGAGTCAGGAAATCAAGTGATGTATGTTATTGGGCAAATCTGCTGAACAAGATCTCTTTAGAGTATTAAAAAGCATATGCCACTTTGAGGACTAAGGTTTACTCACCCATGGTATGTTCAATCACCTCATATGCATGAGAAAGCTAGAAAATGAATAAGGAAGACTGAAGAAAGATTGATGCCTTTGAATCATAGTGCTGGCAAAGATTATTGAATATACTATGGACTGTCAGAAGAATCTAGGAGTTCTGGAGACATAGTGCTTAAGATATTTGACTGCTAACCAGAACGCTGGTGGTTCAAACCCACTAGCCACTCCTCAGAAGGAAGACTGGGCAATCTACTTCCATAGAGATCCCACCTCGGAAAGCCAAGGAGGGGTTGCTATGAGTCGGAATGGACTCAACGGCAGTGAGTTTGATTTTTTGGTTTGGCCAGAAGAATAAACAAATCTGTCTTGGAAGACTCATCAGCCACTTCTTGGAAGGAAGATTGGGTGATCTGCTTCTGTAGGGGTACTGCCTTGGAAACCCAAGAAGGGGTCACTATGAGTCGGGTCCAACTCGATGGCAGTGAATGAGTCTTTGAGTCTTAGAAGAAGTACAGCCAGAATGCTTCTCAGAAATGAGGATGGTGAGACTTCTTCTCATATACTTTGGACAGGAGGAAGGACAAGTCCAGTCCCTGGAAAAAGACATCATATTTGGTAAAGTACAGGATGATCAAAAAAAGGAAGACCCTCAATGAGATGGACTGACACAGTGTCATGGGCTAAAATATACCTACTATTGTGGGAATGATACAGGACTGGATAGCGTTTCAACCTGTTGAGCATAGTCTCCATGAGTTGAAACCAACTTCACGGCACCTAACAACACAACAACAAATATTTTGGTTATCCATTTCATCTTTTCTTCTGACTATAACCAATTTTTCTTAACTTTTCATTGTGACTTAGATGAAATTAATGAATTTTAAAATGTTGTTATTAGATGCTGTCAAGTAGGCTCTGACTCATAGCAACCCCATGTGCAGCAGAACAGAACATTGACCAGGCCTGCATCATCCTCACAATCCATGCTGTGACTGAGCCCATTATTACAGCCATTGTGTAGTTCAATCTTGTTGAGAGCCTTCCCCTTTTTTACTGACCCTCTACTTTACCAAGCATGAGATCCTCCAGGGAATGGTCCCTTCTGACAACATGATCAAAGTAGGTGAGATGAAGTCTGGCCATTCTCATTTCCAAGGAGAATTCTGACTGTACTTCTTCCAGGACAGATGAATTCATTCTTTTTGCAGTCCATGGTATTTTCAGTATTCTTCACCCACACCACAATTCAAAGGCATCAGCTCTTCTTAAGTCTTCCTTTTTCACTGTCCAGCTTTCACATGCATATGAGGCAATTGAAAATACCAGCCTTGAGTTAAGCGCACCTTAGTCTTCAAAGTGACATCTTTGCTTCTTAACGCTTTAAAGAGGCCTTTGCAACAGATTTGCCAATGGCAATATGACATCAATTTATTGACTGCTTCTTCCATGGATGTTGATTGTGGATCCAAGTAAAATAAAATCCTTGACAACTTCAATCTTTTCTCCATTTATTGTGATGTTGCTTATTAGTCTAGTTGTGAGGATTTTTATTTTCTTTAGTTGAGGTGTAATCCATACTGAAAACTGTAGTCTTTTATCTTTACCAGTAAGTGTTTCAAGTCATCTTCCCTGTCACCAAGCAAGGTTGTGTCATCTGCATATCACAGCTTGTTAATGAGTCTTCTAACCCTGAGTCTTCATTCTTCATATCATCCAGTTCTTGGATTATTTTCTCAGTATGCAAAATGAATACCCTAAAAAACAAACTCACTGCCATCATGTTGACTCTGATTAATAGTGACTCCCATTGGGCTCCCACGTCTGTACATCTTTATAGAAGCAGACTGCTTCATTTCTCCCAAGAAGCAGCTGGTGGGTTCAAACCACCAACTTTTGGTTAGTAGCTGTTTTGGTCCTCCAATGTCACTGTCATAGAAAATACCACAAAGGGGTGGCTTTATAAAACAGGAGTTCATTCTCTTAGAGTTTAGGAGGCTAGAAGTCCAAGTTCAAAATACCAGCTCTAGAGTCTGGGTGAAAGCCCCTTGACCTTGGGCTTCAGCTCTGCCTCTTGATCCTGGCCCACTGAAGCTGGAGCCTTCTCTTAACTCAGACAGCTGCTGGTTGCTGAGGCTGACAAACCCAAGGCCAACAACTTAAATGGCACAGTCCCAAAATTATCAAACAACATGGCAGGCCACTAGTTCAAGTCCAGAAATAATCTCAGGACTGGCAGACAACATGGTAGGCCACTGAGAAGACTTGCCAAATGCACAATTCATATGTGCCAAAAAGTTCTGGACCTTTCTCAACGTGTCTTTTTATATACTGGAAGCAGACCACATCCCTAAGGCAGGTATTCACCTGCCTGTAATCAGGTAATTCAGACTGTAATCTCACAGTAGATTACAACATGGAGTTGATTACTAGTCTCATCATGGAGAATAACTATATCGAGATGCCCAGCCACTCAAAACCAGGCCCAGGCAAGTTGACACACAACCCTAACTACCACAGTGGCCAAACATTTTACCCACTAAACCACCAGAGCTCCTTTGAACATAGTTAGCATACAGTAAATGATAACTGCTCCTATAATTAATAACTTCAATGATGAATCTTATTTGGGATCATAAAAAAAAAGGATGTCTTTTCCATGTTGTTGTTCTCTGCTAGTACTTCCTGCCTCATTCTATCAAAAGAGCAGGGTGGTCATGCAGACAATCACAAGCTTATAATACTGAATTTGGAATCATTGTAGCTTTCACCATCTAGTTGTCCACTAACCTTTGCCTAGAAATAACTTACAATAACTGTTCTTTACTCGGCTGGCCAGAAATCCACCTGAATGCTACGTGGTGTGCATAACATGATGGTGAAGACCCTGCCTTGGTTGACAGACTGAGAGGCAGAGAGAGGCAGAGAAAGAGAGAGACTGAACAAACAGAAAAAGAGAGATGCAAACAGAAACTCAGAAGTACAAAGGGAGGTTGAGAGAGACATGGAGCCAGAGAACAGAGACAATGACAGAGAGACAGAGAGGAAGCAGGAAAGAGACACACAGATGGAAACAAAGGGACAAATACCAAGAGGGTGAGAGATAGTGATTGGATGACAGAGAGAGAGACTTAGAGAGACAGAGCAAGATGCTGACAGACTAGAAATCATTTTACGAGAAACAGGTGTCGTCAAGTAGCAGCTCTCAATAGAAGTGAATTTACAGTCTTTGCATTTAGATACTATAGATTACTGACAGCCAATTCAAGCACCTCTGGCTGCCCCCTCCTGGATTTACTGTTATATAAAAAAGGCAACTGTGTTTTAGGGCAAAGCCAAGCTGGTCAATTAGGAAGTCAGTTTTCTGTTTCCAAAATTGATAATATTACAATGTAGATGTTTCTCCCTCATTTTCAGTTCCCAGCACTGCTATTACCTTTTGTAAAGGTGATCAGTTTGGGGCTGAATGCAGGACCCAATAACAAGCTATGGTTGGTAGCAATTTTCAGCAGACATATCCCCAGAGTATGAACCCCAAATTATCTGGGGCCCTGATGAAAATCAGGGATAAATTGGAAAATACAATACAAATATTGTGTGTGTCCATGTGTGTGTTTATGATCTGAATTGTTATTAGTGTTAGGTACTGTTGATTCAGCTTTGACTCAGGTTGTCCCCATGTACAACAGATTGAAAAACTGCTCAGTCCCCTGATGACCTCGTGATTGTCCACATGCTTGAGTTTATGGTTACCTTCCCAGCTAGGAACTCATCTATATCAGCTAATATTCTGTTGAGATCCTTAGGGTTTTCCCTGGTTAATTTTAGATAATAGATCTTTCCAGGTCTTTCTTCCTGGACTATCTTAGTCTGTAAGTTCTGCTACACCCTGTCCACCATGGATGACCTTGTTGGTATTTGAAATACCAATGCCATAGTTTTCAGCATCATAACAATACATAAGCTATCTCAATATGACAAAATGACAGACAGATGGTGGATATGAACTTAAAGCCTATTTTAAAAACAGACATACTGGTGGTTAAGTTCACATTTTCAACAAGAGAAAAATGTGTTTTCTCCCTCCAGCATCCAAGTTACTTCTAATGAAGGAGCTTGTCACTGACTCAAAGGGAGACACAGACGGGATCACAATACCCGTGAAACTCCTGGTGATTTTTGTCATAGTTATTGATCCACAGGTTGACACCATGTCTATGAAAACATTATTAGACACTTTGCTCCACCTGTCATCCACAGGCTTAGGATCCAAGAAGGAAATGGTTGTCCCTAATTCAAAAGTACAAGATAGACGTGAACAAGCTGTGGATTATGGAGCCTTTATTCCTGAGCAAAGACACCAGAAAGATTAGAGTTTGCCCTTAGCTGCACCAGTGGGGGAGTGCAGGGAGAATAATAAGGTCAATTCTCGTAGGGTGAAATTACTACTTCTATTAGCATCATAGGTAAATGCTGAAATTCTAACTCATGACCTGTCATTCACCACTGAAACCTGACATTCGTGTGTTGTTATGGACTGAATTGTGTCCCCAAAATCTATGTGTTGTAAATCCTTACATCTATGTCTGTGGGTATAATGGTATTTCGTAATGAGTTATCTTTGTTATGTTAAAGGAACAGGGTTCTTGGAGGCTGTGAATTGAATCAATTTCTTACAAGATATAAAAGGACCAGATTAAGGAAGCAGAGATAGGGGAACAGAGATGCCAAGCCATGTGAAAATTGCCCAGAAGCAGAAGCCCAAAATAGACAAGGAGTTTCCTCCAGAGCCCACAAAGAGAGAAAGCCTCTTCCTACAGCTGGTTCCCTGGATTCAGACGTCTAGCCTCCTAAGCTATGAGATAATGAATTTCTGTTTCTTAAAGCCACCTACTTGTGGTGATCCTATTATAACAGCACTAGAGAACTAAGGCAGGTATAATTGTATTTATTGTGAAACATAGAAAGGAGCTGGTGAGAGATGACCACTCATGTGCACCACTACAGAGATCTAGGTCAGAGAAATGGGGCAACCAAGATGGGGTGATTTCTTTTCAGTCGTGTTAGACTTTGTAAGATGAAATTGTTCCCTTTGCTAAAAATGAAAACAATGAATACATTTTCATCCAGTTTTATTGGCCATAGTGGTTAAAAGTGCTCTGCTGTTAACCAAAAGATCAGCAATTTGAACCCACCAGCTGCTCCTCCGGAGAAAGATGGGGCAGTCTGTTTCTGGAAAGATTTACAGCCTTGGAAACCGTAGCTGGCAGTTCTACTCTCTCCTATAGGATATTTAGGTAAATAAGAGCACATCAATAGAGTGGGTACTCTTTTAGTATTGCTTTGTTTCATGATTTTTAAAGTGCTAGCACACGAGTATTTGTGTTAACTTCTAGATATAGAACAGAGGAAATTGACTTAGTATCAACTTATTAGTAAATAAGACTCAAAGATTTAGGTAGCCAATTCATTTATTACTCTGTCCATTGAAAGTGACAACAAATATTAAATAAGTGATTTAATAAATGAATGAAATTAATCACTCAATAGCTATATGCTGAGTACCTACATATGAAATATGCTACCCTAGGTGCTAATGATCAAAATAGGATAATATGCTTTCTCATCTCCTTTAGGTGTTTTTGCTCAAATTCAACCCCAATAATGGAGCTCTGGTGGTGCAGTGGTTAAAGCATTCACCTGCTAACCAAAATGTATGCAGTTCAAAACCACCACCTGGTCCGTGGAAGAAATACGAGGCAGTCTGCTTCCATAAAGATTTACAGCTTTGAAAACCCTCTGAGGCATTCTACTCTATCCTCTAGGGTTACCATGAGTCAGAGTTGACTTGAAGGCAGTGGGTTTGACTTTCTTGTTTGTTTGTTTTCTGTTTACAACCCTAATCGGGCCTTCCACCTACCATATTAACAATTACAATCCCTCCCTCTCTGCCATTTCCCCCATCCTTGTTCGCCACCAGAAGACTCGAGGCCCCTTCCCTGCTTTACTTTCTCCATAGTATTTAGTACCATTTGACCAAATTCATATTATGCTATTTATTTTTGTTTATTAGTTGACCTTCTGCACTACAGTGTGAGATCCAAGAAAGTAGGAATTTTTCTGTTTTGTTCAGTGCATTATTCTTGGAACTTGGAACTGGGCCTACTATATAATGAGCACTCGAAAAAAAAATTCATGAGTGAAAGAAAATTCCTCTCACGGAATGAAAGATAGTGACGGAACTAACAAATCTCCCATCATGCAATGTGAAAGGTCTACAATAGAGGTAGATGGTCAGTATCTTGAGAGCAGGGATTGTTTTCTTATGCATCCACTGTGACACTTTCCCCCCCAGTTCTGCAACAAATATTATTTAATAAATGTTTGCTGAAATAAATATACATTTATGTGGTATAAGGTAGTTAATCCTATGAAGAGTATTTGCTTCGTCTCTACAACATTTTCTAGTGTAAGGCTCTTCACGGGTTGGCCCACCTTCACCACCAATATTCTCTTAGTGCTCCCTTCAGTTATGTCAGTATCCTCCTCAACCAAGTGCCTTCACCAACGGCTGTCCATTCAGGATGTGGGTATGGGACTGCTTCACTCAACGTCAGGAAGCCTACTGGGCACACACTAAATGCACCTGCTAGTTAGAGAGGTGCCACATATCTGTGCATTATGAGACCTTCATAAGAAATAATATTTAGTCTGATTTCATGCTCTCAGTAGATACCAATTGTTGTTGTTGTTGTTGTTACGTGCCCTCGAGTAGTGACCCCTCCTTGAGTTTCTGAGGCAGTATCACTCCGGAAGTAGATTGCCCAACCTTCCTTCCAAGGAGAGGCTAGTGGGTTTGAATGACCACCAGCCTTCTGGTTAGCTGTCAAGTGCCTTAGGCACTATGCTACCAGAGCTCCAAGATACCAATTAATTGGTATTCATTAATTAGTGTAGCAGGCATGTGTAAACCTGTTGCTTTCAAGTTGATTTTGACTCACAGCAACATTATGGGACAGAGTAGAACTGCTCCACATGGTTTCTACCAGCTGCAAATATTTACGGAAGTGGATGGTCTCATCTTTCTCCCACCAGGTGGCTGGTGGGTTCAAACCACCAATCTTTCGGTTAGCAGCCAAGTGCTTACCCACTGCATCACCAGGGCTCCTTCTGTGTGCACATCAGTGAACAAGAAACATATGGTTTCTGATTTCATTATTTGGCTGGTTATAAGTTTATAATCCCATTATTTATTTTCTGTTTGTCCTGTTTATTGCTTTATTCCTCTATTCTTCTGCCCCTTCCTTCTTTGGAACTATTTAAAGATATTTGATATTCCATTTTGATTCTTATATTGATATTTTTAAATAATTTATTTGTTGTTGTTGTTTTTGGGAATAGACACAGCAGAACATACACCACTTCAACAATTCCTATATGTACAGTTCAGTGACATTGATTCTATTCCTCAAGTTGTGTAGCCATTCCTACCCTCCTTTACTGAATTGCTCCATTCCATTTACATAAACAAGGTGTCCTTTTTAATCTTTCAAGTTACTCTTCTCAATTCGATCCCATATAGAAGGTTCTTAAAAGAATACAGTGCTCAAGGCAGCCATTTTTTACTAGTTAGGCTAAGCTGTTGTTTGGTTTTAAAAGGACTTCTGGAGATATTTTTGGCTTAAGGTCTAAAGATTTTGTTAGGGCAACAGATTCAGGGGTTCATCCAGCCTCCATGAATCCAGAAAGTCTATGTTCCATGAGAAATTGAAATCGTTCTGCATTTTCCCCTTTTGATCAGTATTTTCTAGAGAATCTTTGATGAAAATGTTCAGTAATGGTAGCTGAGCATGATCCAGTTCTGGTCATGGTCTACCACTAAGAATACACCCAGGGAACTTGAATGCAGTGACATAAACAGATATATAGACACTAGAGTTCATTGAGGGAACTCTGGTAGCATAGTGCCTAAGGCACTTGACTGCAAACCAAAAGGCTGGCGGTTCAAACCCATCAGCTACTCCCCAGAAGGAAGGTTGGGCAATCCACTTCCATAGTGATACCACCTCAAAAACCCAAGGAGGGGTCACTATGTGTAGGATCCGACTTCACAGAATGTAACAACAACAACAGTGTTCATTGAAGCATAATTTGCATTAGCCAAAAGGTAGAAACAACCTAAATGCCCATCAACAGATGAACAGATAAACAAAATAGTGTACATACATACAACGGTATACTAGTCAGGCAGAAAGAGAAATGAGGTATGGATGCATGCAAGAACACAGATGGAGCTTGAAGACATTATGCTGACTGAAATAAATTGATCACAAGGAACAAATATTGTATGACCTCACTTGTAGGTAAAGACAAGAGAATAAAATTTATTAGTGGTTACTTGGGGTGAAAGGGAGAGGACAAGGGGATGTTGTTTACTGAGCATTGAGGTTCAGTTTATGATGACAGAAAAATCGCATTGACTAAGGGAGTGGTTGCACAGCTAATTAAGATAATTGCAGTCGATAAGCAGTACACCTGTAAAAGTTGAATTGGCAAAAGTTACGTGATATATTTACAACAACAAAAGAATAGTTGCTGGGCTGCTTATATACAACCAAACACTTCATGAGATTTGGTTTCTTGGTGAAGGCTTAGGGTGATGTTTCATGGGACATGCTAGTTAATTGGTCTAATACTATGTTTACTGATTCTGTTCTCTAACTTTATTGCATGTAGCCCAGGGTCTACAAGCTTGCAAACAGCCATCCAAGTTACCACAATTGGTCTCTACTTCCTTAGAGCAACAGAGGAAGGAGAAGAGTGAAGAATGCCATTGCTGTTGTGTGCCTTTGAGTCAATGCCAACATGTAGTGACCCTATAGGTCAAAGTAGAACTGCCCCATGGGGTTTCCAACGCTGTAATCTTTACAGAAGCAGACTGCCACACTTCTATGGAACTGCTGGTGGGTTGAAACCACCATTTTTTTTTTTTTTTTTTTTTTTAGCAGCTGAGCACTTAACCCCTGGGATACCAGAGCTTCTTCAGACTCGGGAATAGGAGAAAAAAATGGAATGTGTGGCTAATAGTTTTTTGACTAGATCTTCTTTTATATTTTCAAATAGTTCCCTAGCATATAGAGATTATAATGTGTATTTTCATTTACAATAGACAACTAAGAGTTAATATTGTACTACTTTGTGTAAAATGTCGTGTCACATACTTGCAAAAGTAAAATTCATCTCCCTTCCCCAAGCAGCTCTTGTGGTGCAGTGGTTAAAGTATTCAGCTGCTAACCATAAGTTGGGAGGTTCGAACCCACCAGCTGCTGTATGGGAGAAACGTGACGCAGTCTGCTTGTGTAAAGATTTATAGCCTTGGAAACTATAGGGCCCTGTTCTACAGGGTTGCTGTAATTCAGAATCAACTCAATGGCATTGACTTTGATTTGGTGTTGATTCCATTATCTTTTGTACTATTGTTGTAATAAACTCAACAATGTATGTTTTTGCTTTATACAAAGAAATTAAAAGATCAAAACAAGATAATCCTTTAAATTGACTTACATATTTTCAATGTCCATTGCTATTTCTACCTTTCTATAGGTCCACGTTTCTATGTGGTAGTAATAAATTCCTTTAGTATTTCTTGTAATTCAGATCTATAAGCCATTGATGCTCTCTGCTTCAGTTTATCTGAACATATCTTTTTGTTGTCTTCATTCTCAGGAAGCAATTGTCACTGAGTAAAGAATTCTGAGTTAGCAGTCATTACTCCCCCTTCCCTCTAGGACTTTCAAGACATTATTCCACTGTTTTCTGCCTTCTATTGTTTCTGAAGAGAGACTATTCTCATAATGTATGTAATGAATCCATTATTTGGTTATTTTCAGAATATTTTTCCCTCCTTTTTGGTTTCAGCAGCTTGACTATGATTTCCTTAATTGTGAGTATTTTTTGTATTTATCTTGCTTGGGCTTCAATAAGCTTTCTGCACATAAAAACTGATATGTTCACAAAATTTAGTACATTTTGGTCGTGATTTTAAATTTTCTCCCTCCCCTGTCATCTCCAATTGCATTCTGTTAACCTGCTTCCTATTGTCTCACAGGTCCTGAAGGCTCTGATTTGTTGCAGCGCTTTCCATCCTTTTTCTCTTTACTATTCAGATTGGATGGTTTACTTTTCCATTTCTTTTCAGGCTATTGACCCTTCTTTCAGTAGTTCCTAGTCTGCTGTTAATCCCATCTGATGTAGCTACTTGCCTTTTCATTGCTACACTTACACTGGTTTCCTTTTGGTTGTTTTAAACTCTCTGGTGAAATTCTCCATCTGTTTACTTATTATGGCCATCTGTTTTATAAGTCATTTTCTGAGAAGTTCAACATCAGTATTTTCTTAGGGCCTGGCTCCCTTGATCCGTCATTTTGTTGTTTTTGTTTATTTATTTATTTTGATAACACTTCTCTATGTGTCTAGTAATTTTTGATAGCATATTGGACATTGGAGGGTACATTGTAGAGTTTAGGATTATAGTGAGTTCATTTAAAATGTGTCGAGTAACTGACTAGACATTCTAGAATTGTTAGACATTCCTTTTGGTCCTGCCAGCTTTGGTTTTCTTATTTGTTTTGATTTTAAACTTAATCACATGGTGTATGTTCTTGTTCTATTACATGGTCCTTACTTCTAACACATGCCTTTCTTAGCTATCAAGTGAATTTCAGGCTTTCTCAGTGCAGTTTGTTGTTGTTGTTGTTCTTTTGTTCTTACTCCTGCCGTGGGCCAGGACACTAACATCTCTTAGAATTACAAGACTTCGGATATCTTTGTTCACTTCTCAGCTGCACAGAAGTTTCTCCCTGTTAAGTATTATGGACACTTGCCCTGGGCATGCATGACCCAGACCTTGAACAATACCTACACTTAATACTCACACAGATACCACCACGACCACCAGTTTTCTCTGCTATAGTACCATGCCCTGCAGATCCCAGCCACATAAGGAGCCTTAACAAATTTAAATCACCTTAGCTCAGTGAGTATGGGTCTTCCTTAACTATGGAAAGAATATGCTCTGGGACAGAGACCCCAGGATATTATGGGGCTCATTTCTTGTGTTTCCCTTCTCTTAAGGATCACAAGTCTATATTACCTGCTGTTCAATGCTTGAAAATCGCTACCTATTTTTTTCCAATAATATGGTTGTTTCCAGTGATATGCCAAGTCTAATAACAATTACTCTGTAAAACTTAAAGTATAAGTTTCTTGATATTACATTACAGCAGGGAAGACATTTATCACATGTCTAATTGTATTACAAATTGTTTTGGTTATATTTGTGATAAGTGCTATTAAGGAGAAATACAGGAAGGATGGGAACTGGATATAATCTAGTTTGGTGAGTCACAAAAGGTTTTGCTAAGAAAGTTATTATTGAAGTGAACTCTTAATGATTAAAAAGATTCAACTAGGCTAAGAGGAAGCAAAACTAATGCTTGAGATGGAGAAAATAGCATGTGCAAAAGTCCTGAGTTAGGAGGGACTATGTTACACTCAAAGAACCAAAAAAAAAAGAGATCCAGCATTTACTGGGAATGCATTGTGTGACTGTCACTGTGGTAAATGCTTTATATATTATCCCATTCAACTGGAACAACTTTATGAAGTGGATACCACATTATTTTACTGATGAGAAAACTGAGATTCAGAGAGATTACCCAACACAATCCTAGGTTGCATGGTGCTAGCATTTGAATATAAACTTAAACTTTCAACTGCTACAGTTAAGAGTAGACTTCTCTGAGAGAAGGGGAGAATAAGGTACACAGAAAAATCTATGATGCCCACATCTTGTCTTCCCGAAACAGGATCTCACTGAAGAAGGAGCACCAGAGACAAAGTACTAACCACACACGATATTTGTTTAAACATCTGTCTAAAAGGGGCTTTTCAATTATATTCTGGTGACCACCCTGTAGTATAAATCCCTTTATTTTATAAAGAAAATAGAGACCCAAACATGTTTAATGAGCTGTACAAAGTATCTCAGCTGAAATAATAAACAGACACTGAAATCTCTGGCTTCTAACTCTTGATTAAAGAGGACAACCTGTATATCTTGTAGTCCCCAGAGCAGTTCTAAAAGATGCTCTGGGGCACAAGCTGGCTGGTTACCAAATTGGGGTGGAGCAGGACTAATAAGTTCAGGAGCCCTGGTTACGCAGTGGTTAAGTGCTGGGCTCCTAACCAAAAGGTCAGTAATTTCAACACACCAACCACTCTTCACAAGAGAAGAATGAGGAGGCAGTCTGTTTCTGTGAAGATTACAGCCTTGGAAACCCTATGGGATAGTTCTACTCTGTCCTGTAGGGTCGTTATAAGTCAAAATCCCCTTCACAGCAGTGGGTTTGGTATTGATTTAGGGCTAACTTTAAAACCTGTGAAAACTGGTATAGCAGGAAGCTCCCTCCCCAACCCTCTGACCAGAGGGTCCCAGAAGCCTCACTGAAAGAGCAGGCTTGTCAGAGAAGCAGAATTTAAAGGAGAAGGATAAACTCAAGCAAAAAACAAACCAACTTCGCTGCCATCTAGTTCCAACTCTTAGCAACCACCACAGGATTACGAGGCTGTAACTTTATGGAAGCAAATAGCTTCCATAAACATAAACAGTGAGTTCAAACCACTGACCTTTTGCTTAGCAGCAGTATGCCTTAACCACTGCACCACCAAAACTCCTTACAGAGAATATCAAGCAACCAGCAAATATCTCTTGAGTAGCTACCATTTGCCGGTTTCAAGGATGATCGTTAAATTTGGCTAGCCACAGAGAAGTCAAACCTGGAATGAAAGTTGTATAAGAGGTAGAACTAAAATCTCTCTTCTGCAGATGCCTGGTAGAACCCTCCTCTTTCTAATTCCCTGTGAGAATAGGGTCTTAAGTCACAAGAGTGTGTGGTACCCAGAACAATGGAGTCCAATACCTGCAAGAAGAGCAGAAGAGGGGGCCACTTTCTCTTTCCTCAGGCAGGCCAGGAAGACAACAGAAATCCTTCACCAGAGAAAATTATGAACTGAGTTGTAAAGGCTGTGTGGGGTGCTGAAGTGCATAATTGATGAAGGCCCCTCCAGCCTGAGAGAGTAGCATATGCACATTTTGTGTTTGAAATGACATGAACTTAAGGAGCAGGATGCCCTTCTCCGGAAGCTCATGCAAAGTCCTATTGTCTCTGAGCAGTTTCCAAAGGACACAGTGCATAAATACATGGGTCCCTCTAAAAATGTAGGAGGAAGAAGCAAACTAAAGGGTCTGTTTTATGCAAACTATATGCACATAAGCCCAGAATTGAAAAAAAAAAAGTGTACTTTTTGATGAGTACACATGAGGTGGATGGTGGTTCACTTCCCCGTGGGGACCTGGGTTCAATGCCCAGCCAATGCACATCGTGTGTGGCCACAACCCTTCGGTCAGTGGAGACTTGGATGTTGCTAAGATGCTAAACAGGTTTCAGCAGAGCTTCCAGACTAAGACAGACTAGGAAGAAAAGCTTGATGACCTCCTTATGAAAAGTAGCCAATGAAAATCTTATGAATCACAATGGTTAGGTCTACAACCAATAGGGAGGATAGGGCAGGACTGAGCAGTTTGTCTGTCATGCAGTTACACATGAGATCACCATGAGTCGGGGCCAACTCAAGGGCAGCTAACAGTAGCACTTAGACACTAATCTAGGAAGTGGAATCAGGTCCCCAAAGTGAATTTATGCCCTTATTTATCAGACATTTCTTGATCTTCTTTTGTGTGCTATACCCTCAACCAGCCCTTGGGGTAGCATGTGAATAAGCAGTGTTTTCATTAAGCTTATATTAGAGTGGTGGAGTTGGATCAAAGACAAATAACTGGATAAGTAAATAAATTGTGCATAGTATCAAATGCCTGGAATAAGGCAACACAGGATAAGGGTGTAGAGAACTGCACCAAGGGCCAGAGGGTGAGGGTACTCCTGCTAGAAAGGGTGAAGCAAGCAAAGACCCTGTGAGGAAGTGATGGGAACAATAAGCAAGCCATCAGGAGAGGCGCTGGGGAACAGACCGTTGGTAATAAGTGCCAAGGCTGTGAGAGGGGTCTGCACAGTGGCTTCCAGCAAAGGCCAAGAAGGCAGAGCCAGGCATGGGAGAGTGGTCAGAAATGCTGTCAGAAGGTGAGGCAGGAGTTTGGGTTTTTTTCCAAGGACAATAGGAAACTTTTGGAGGACTTTAAGCAAGGGATGATCTGATTTGGTTTATAGCCTCAAAGGGAAATCAATCAGTAGCCTTTGGTCAGGGAATTTTATAATTCCAATAGAAAAGGAACAAGTGATACATTTGCCAAGGTCATCTTATAAAGGTCTGACATTGACTGAGGGGGCAGTGGTGGTTTAGTCAGGAGCTCTGCTGATGCAGTGCTTCAGGCGTTTGGCTGCTAACCAAAAGCTTAGTGGTTCAAACCCACTAGCTGCTTTGCAAGAAAAAGATGAAGCAGTTTGCTTCCATAAAGATTTACAGCATTGGAAAGCCTATGGGGCAGTTCTACTCTGTCCTATAGGATTGGTTTGAGTCAGAATCAACTCAATGGTAGTGAGTTTGGTTTTTGGTTTGGCAGTTTAGTGGTAGAGTCCTCACCGTCCACGTGGAAGTCTTAGGTTTGATTACCTCATATGCGAGCACCACCCATCTGTCAGTGGAACTTGTGTTTCCATGATGTTGCATAGAATTCAGTGGAGCTTCCAGACTAAGACAAACTAGGAAGAAAGGCCTGGAGATCTACTTCTAAAATTCAGACACTGAAAACCACCTGGATCACAACAGTCCACTCTCATTGTGCGTGGGGTCACCATGAATCAGAGGCTGGCTCGACTGGAGGGCAGTGAACAGCAACAATAGCCTTGATTTAGATTCTTTTGCCTTTGCCTTATATTTGAAACCTTCCAAAGTGATTTTGCGAGGCAACATATGTCAGCACGCACTGTCAGGCTCTCTGGGTGCTCAGAGGGAGTAAGAGTATGCTGAGTTGGACAAGTGTTGCTCTTGACACCAGCAGTCGTTTCAGTTGCTTGTGTCAACCTTATGCCATCAGAATCCATTCCTACTCAGAGCAACCCTATAGGACGGAGTAGAGCTGTACCATAGGGTCCCCAAGGGTATCGGTTGTCTGAATTGACTTGATGGCAGTGGGTAATCTTTGCAGGAGGGGACTGCCGCATCTCTCTCCCAGGGAGCAGCCGGTGAGTGAGAACAGCAGCCTTTCCATCAGCAGCCAAGCACTTAACCAGTGTCGCCAGGGCCCCTTTCCCAGCTTGCGTCCACAGCCAGTATTGGTTTTCCTTGAGTTGCACTCCCTTTCTCCCTCCAACTCTCTGAAGGCCCAGCAATGGCTCTGCCTGTCCCTGCTTAACAGTTTGCAAACATACCTGGCTTCTTTTAGAATCACTGCTTGAATAAGCCCTGTTCCATGGAGCAGAAATCCAAAGTACTGTCACAACTCCCGGCTTGTCGGCATGTGCCAATGAAGCTGCAGATCAAAGACTCTACTTCCTCACTTTCAGGGAAGGCAAAGGTACTAACGGGTGGTTGTGGTGTGAATGAGTGGTTGTGGTGTGAATGATCACTGCAGTGCATCTATCTCTGGGTAATCAGCTTCAGCCTTGATGGGAACAGAGAAGCATCATGTGCGCCTTTCACGCTGGTTTGAATCTTGAAATTGCAATCCAGTTAAGTCTTTTCATAAAGGTTGCTTTATTTCCGATCTTAGGCAAAAAAAAAAAAAAATAACACCCACCAAATTTACTTTCCCTTTCAATAGATTTGCTTGCATGACTTTGTTTTACTTTACTAATCATTCATTTATATACATATAAATATAACTGGAAAAGGATCTGGGGGGCAAAAATGACTAAAAATGAGAGGGACAGAAAGGACTGATTTTCCTTTCGGGGTTCCAACCCATTGCCTGTGATTGCCTGAGCGATGGCTGCATCCCTTTTCCTGCCTGGTCAGCTTCCTCTGGTAAACCGCGCGGCATGTCCAAGTGTCCCTCACAGATGGCGGGAGTTAACAGAAGGGTCGTGTATCTTCTAGGTTTCCTCTACTCTCAGAGCAGCGGGAAGCGCAGCATTAAAGAGCGGCTCATGAAGCTCTTGCCCTGGTCGGCTGCCAAAACGTCGTCTCCCGCTGTTCAAAGCAAGTTTGTTTGTTCAGTTTGTTTTTCCCCACATTGTGTTTTGTTTTGTTTGTGTAGGTCTGCATGCATTGCAGTTCTCTGTTCCTGGCAAGAATCAGTGTATTATATTCTGTAAAACAACACTATTGATGTGTTCACGTTTACCTACGTCCCCAGCACTTTGGTACAATTATGATGTGGTTCCCTTTTTGGCACCCTGACAGCAAGATGTTGGTGTCATAGCTTCAGCCTGGGCTTTAGGGAGTTTGAAACTTTTTGTTTGACCTGAGGGTTGGGAAGGCAGCAAATGACTCATCTCAAATAATTCTTGGTATTCTCCTTGCCAAACCTGCTAACACTCCACTGCACATAGCAAAACAACAACAACAACAACCTGCTAACACAGCAAGCAGGTAGATGTTTCTTGTTACTGTTCCTGGGTGCCTGTGAGTCAACTCAACTCCTAGCAACCCAATGTGTCAGAGCAGAACTACCCCAAAGGGTTTTATTCTCTGCTATGATCTTTACTAAAGCAGACTGCCAGTTCTTTCTTCAGCAGAGCTATGTGCTTAGCTGTAACCACTTAACCCTTTGTGCTGCGAAGGCTCCTTGCTACAAAACCTTGTAAATTTCTTGATCCCCAAGTACTTGGTGTGTACTTGTGATACTAACATTAGAAATATCACTTGTTTAGGAGAACATTTTTTAAAATATTTTCTTTTTTCCTCACTCTCTACCCCATCTTCTCTTTCTCTTCAAATGTGTGACATATTTAACAGTAGAAAATAAAGGCTATCAGAGAGGAAATGCTCAATATATTTTTTAGTTATTATTTATAACTTAGGGAGTTCCTGGGTAGCACAAATGGTTAAGCACCATGCTACTAACTGAAAGGGGAGCAGTTCAAACCCATCCAGAGGTGCTTTGAAAGGGAGGCCTGCCATCTGCTTCCAAACCCTAGGGAACTTTTCTTTTCTGCACACTTGGGGTCATTAGGAATCAGAATTGACTCAACACCAACTAACAACACATGTAACTTATAGGAGAAGTCCCTGCATGGTACAAACGTAGAGGCATATGACCACTGACCAAAGGATGGCGGTTCAAACCCACCCAGTGGCTTCATTCAAGAAAGACCTGGAAATCTGTTTGTGAAAAGTCACCTCCTTGGAAATCCTGCAGCTCCACTCTGCACAAATGGGGGTGCCATGAGTCAAAATCAACTCTACAACAACTGCCAACCATATATTACTGACAGTGCACTTTACATAACATTCTATGTAACAGTCTGTGTTTACAGACATTCTTTCATGATCATTTTTTCTCAAGCATCAAATACCTCTTAGAATCAGATCAAGGTGGTCCTTGCCAGAAAGGAAACAAAATATTAGAAAGCCAAGTGAAGTCTCCTACGTATAATCTTATAACTCATGTCTTCAACTAACCAAAAACACCACACCCACTGTCATTCAGTCAATTCAGATTCATAGTGACCCCCCCTTGCATCCCCAAGGCTGTAAATCTTTACAGAAGTAGATTGCCTCATCTTCCTCCCATGGAGCAGCTGGTGGGTTTGAACCACTGACCTTCTGGTCTTATCCACTATGCCATCAGAGCTCCAGCAGCTGTCAAACACTACTGTTTATGTTGTGCCATGCCCTTTTGTAGGTGCTCAATTAATGATGTGAAGTTGTGAATGCCCTAACATTTCACCAGTCTCCACAACAAAAATGGGGGATATTTGGAAAGAATCGCAGACAATTCAACACATCCATTGACAATGTCATAACAGAATACGTAGTCATTTGTTTCAATGACACAGACCAAAGGCAATATATCCTAATAATAATATTTAATTCTAATTCATTATTTTATTCATTCAACAAGTATTTATTGTATGTCAGTTCATGTTCTTTACACTGGCAATGAAACAGTAAATAAAGCACTTTTTTGTTTTAAGCCCTATCCTATTGTGTAGGAAGAGGGGACAGAACAAAATGACAGTTATTAGTAATCTCCCATGTACAAAAAGGTAAAAATTATGGTTGAGATATATTACTTTTTAAAATTTTTCTTTCATTTCACTCCGCCACAGACATGCCATCCCACAAGCAAATTGAACCCATCCTCACCAAGCTAAATGACCGTAATCTGGAATAATGTCAAACCCTAATCCTGCAGGATATCGAAGCTGCAGACGTTTTTATTGCTTCTATTTGTCAGTGAATGCTGGTTATTAGAACCATTGCTTTGCTCCTTTCAAGCTGGAATCAAAATTGCCAATTTAGCAGAGAGATACTGAAAGCACAGTCATCTGTACACAGTAGAGAGGTAGTACTTAACATTCAAATGACTCTCTCTATTCACTTAGGAAGAACACAGTTTTCAAGTCTGGTTAGCACTCTCTCTGTTCCAGTATCTGCAAAGCCCTATCCTGTATGCATGTTCTTGGAGGATGAGATGCAATTTTCAACTAATTATGAAGAAAAAGCCAGGCTGCTTCTTGAAAGGAAAAATTAATATTGATAGAAGATGCTAATAAAAAATGAGCAGAATGATCTAAATCAGAGATTTTTTAAAAATTAAAAACTGGAATTTAAAACACTGACTGATATCATTAAAGGAGCTCTGTTGACACAGTGCCTTAGGCACCAGAAGATTGGTGGTTCAAACCCACCAGCTGCTCTGTGGAAGGAAGACAGGGTAACCTACTTCTGTAAAGATTAACTGCCTCAGATACCCAAAGAGGGTCACTACGAGTTGGAATCAACTCGATGGCAGTGACTTTGGTTTTTAATTTTTGGACTGGTATCAGTACACTAGACTTAGTCTATTATTTATGGACCCTAGAAGGTCTGAGATAGACAGGTGTCTCCCTCACTCTCCACCACTTTTCCCATTTGCAGCTCATCCTGAGCAAACCCCAGAGTGGAGAAATAGATTATTTGGAAAGGTTGTTGTTGTTGTTAGGTGCCGTTGAGTTGTCCCTGATGCATAGCGACCCTATGCACAGCAGAATGAAAC
>NW_006921998.1:538836-539743 GCF_000298275.1 Orycteropus afer afer
GTGCCGTTGAGTCGGACCCGACTCATAGCAACCCCTCCTTGGGTTTCCGAGGCAGTATCACTACGGAAGTAGATTGCCCAACCTTCCTCCGGAGGAGTCGGTGGTGGGTTTGAACCGCCAGCCTTCTGGTTAGCAGTCAAATGCCTTACGCACTAGGCTACCAGAAGACTTTTAGTCCTTCTCTGCCCGTGATTTGGGATCTGAGTCTGTGCAATCATCTGCAGGACTAACAGGTTGTTATGGCAAGAGGCTGGTGGTAAGAGCCAAGTACCAGAGTGCCAGAGGATCTAGGCGACCAGCAGGAAAGCATGGGCATCGAAGTCTGTGTGCAGGTCCTAAGATCTGTGTGGGTGAGGCATGTCTCGGCTGGGAGGCTTCTGGACTTAAAGAACTGCATTGTGGCAAAGATTTCCCCCACCAGAAACCCCCAAAGCTAGGGGCCTGAAAGTTAACTGGATAACGGGTTATCTTCTTTTTCAAAAATGGAAATTAAGAAAGATCTCTTCATTCCTTTGGAAGGAATGTGAAATTTGTTAATATTATGTAAATGACAGAAGATAAAAAATATATATATTTCCTGGATAAAATCACAAACACTTTCTAGGATGTGACATACTTGGATTCCCAGAATCGGAGAATCTTAGCGATCAAAGGCAGAGCAAGAACACCTCGAGCTCCACTCCACTTCCATTTCAGAGTCTTTCTTCATCATCAGGTAGCAGCATTGGTTCACTCATTTCGCACTGACACCAGAGGTAAGGAGCACCCTTTGTCACAAAGAGCAGAAATCAGCCTTCCTTTAACTTCCAAACTTACTGGTCTTAGTCCCATCCTTGAGAGTCATGTGCAGTGAGTCTGCTCCTTCTTCCTTCTAATGGCTTTCCTCCTCCTGCTCTTGGTCCTCCCC
>NW_006921998.1:540458-541412 GCF_000298275.1 Orycteropus afer afer
GTCTGGAAGATGTTGTCCATAGAGGCCAGCCTCCTGGGTGCCAGATCAGCACAAAAAGTATGGAGGGTGACTCGGGAAACCAAATTAAGCATATGTCACCCAGATTCCACACATCTTGGAGACCAGAAGCTGGCATCTATGGCACTTCTCAGTCAGCCCTCCTCTTTTTGAATGATTTGTTCCCAATTACATGACATGTTAGATATTGCCAATGTTTTCATAAATATACATTGAAGTTGAGTAGACAAATTATTGGATTAAGGAAAATATTTCATGAAAGGCTTTGTACAAAGAAATCTCCAACTATTATAGTACATGTGAGCACATGACTTTCTCTTTAAAAAATAAATCCTGCCATGTCTATGACTATATCTCTTCTCTAGGAAACTGAGTAATTTTCTCTCTCTATGCCCCAGTTCTTTCTCTAAAGTAATAAAGTAATTAATTTCCCTAGTTATTCAAAGGATGTTCTGGTGACCAAAAGTTTATTTGCCAGATAATGCACAAAAGCAAAAGATAAAATATTAGACCCTTGATAATATGTGTGTTTATATGTAACTAATATTTTCATTTCAATTTGCTTGATAATAACATCTGCCCAGTAATGTCTCAGTGCTCCCATTCAATCACAATAATTGATTCACTAAATTAGAGCTTCATTCTAGGGGCTTCTGCTGTTGATTTGAGCAGACACAGTAGAGCAAATGTGACAAGCTTATTGTGAGACCGGATTACTTAGGACCGATAAGCCACCATCAACATACTGCCTTGTATAATTGCAAAACATAATTTCCTAAATGTGCTTCAGATTTTTTCTGTCCAAGCCAGCATAACATTTCAGTGTGTTTTGTTTTTCTGGTCCATATTGAGCAAGGAGAGGTTTAGAGATGCCTCCCTGGCAGAAAAACCATCAGCATTTGGCTATTGGATGATTTGTTTTTGGAAAATGACATG
>NW_006921998.1:542377-543688 GCF_000298275.1 Orycteropus afer afer
GAAAGCTTACATACGGTTGCCTCTTTTCATAGCACTTTTCTACCCATGAAAGTGAGGGAATTTAGACACTCTATTTAATATGGACCTAATACCAATTGCCATCTCCCTGGGTGGCATGAATGGTTTCACTTGACTGGTAACCTACAGATTGGTGGTCTGAATCCACTAAGCTGTGCCCCAGAAGAAAAGCCCAGTGATCTGCTTCTGGGCAAGACTCCAGCCAAGGGACCCCCATGGAGCAGTTCTACTCTGTAACACACAGGGTCTCAATGAGTCACAGTCAAGTCAATAGCAACAGGTCCAGGTCAGGGGTCGGGGGGTTGTTTTAAATACCAGTTGGCACTGTCATTTAATTACTGGTTATGCATTCTATTAATCAGAAATATTTACACCTTCCTTTTCTATGGCTTTTCACAGACCAGAGAAATTTAAAGAATTTAAATTTTTTTTCTCTGTGCTATTGCATTTCATTCTCAGAAAGCTTCTCTGAGAATGACACATCTCTAAGGTTTTCGTTTCCATTTTCCATGTGAACAAATGGAGAGATTAAGTGGCTTGTCCACACTCACATAAGTATTTGTGACAAAATGGTACTATGGGCTTTATTTTTCCTGGTCAATATTTCTGCTACTCTAAGTATCTACCAGTAATCTTGATTAAAACCTGAAGAGTCTTGGTACAGAGAGCTGGAGACTGGAGTCCCAGGACAGCTGTTTCCTTTTGGCAGGTTTAGTGGCTTTCTCTTCAACACTGCAGGCATTAATGGAACCCTAATGATTTGAAAAGTAATAGTGCCAAGCACAGGCAAACACATAGATCACTGTAACGCTAACCTGGTAGTGAGAGAAGCAGACACACACATACATCACTCAGCCCCACCAAATACAAGTGAAATGCTGTAAGAGGCAATGCTAAAGAGATGACAATTGAGAGGTCAAGAATGATAACTTGATATTAGCCTATTTTGTTCAAATTCTCGTTTTGTTTCTAACTAGCAACAGAAACTTTAGGTACGTTGCTAACCCATCTGAATTTCAATCTCTTCATCTGTAAGGTGTAAATAATCATAGTAAATATTTTATATGTTTGCTCATGCATTAAATGAACATATAAATATTTTGTGGTGATTATATTTTTGTGTCAACATGGCTGGGCCTGGGTGAGTGGCTGGGCAGCTGGTGGTAGTTATTCCCCATGAGGAGACTGGCAATCAACTCCATGGTGCGATCTACCACAAGCAGCTGAGTAGCTGCCTTTGGGTATGTGGTCTGCTTCCCATATATAAGCAGCAGCTTTGGGAATGGTCTCTAG
>NW_006921998.1:545048-546139 GCF_000298275.1 Orycteropus afer afer
CTAGGCCTGGTTGAGTGGCTGGGCAGCAGGTGGTAGTTATTCCCCATGAGGAGACTGGCAATCAACTCCATGGTGGAATCTACTGTGAGCAGCTGAGTAGCTGCCTTTGGGTATGTGGTCTGCTTCCTGTATATAAGCAGCAACTTTGGGAATGGTCTCTAGCTTATGGCATGCTTGGACCCTGCATGTAGCAGTGTCATTGTTCAGCAGCCTGCCATGTTCTGCCAACCTGGGGACTTACAATGGACTTGAGTTAATGGCCTGCCTTGTGGTTTGGTAATATCGGGACTGTGCCTTTTTACTTGTCAACCCTGGGCTTGGCATCCTTAGCAGTCAGAAGCTGTCTGAGTGAAGAAAAGTCTCTGGCTTCAGTGGGCCAGGAGCTGGATGCAGAGCTGAAGCCCAAGGCTGAGGGGCTTTCACCCAACCCCTAGAGCTTGGCACCTTAAACTTGAACTTAAAGCCTCCAAATTGTAAAATAAACTCCTATTTGTTAAAGCCATCCCATTTGTGGTACATTCTTGTCAGAGCACCAGGTAACCAGACACATTTAGAAGAGTGACAGACTAGTAAGTGGCCCATAAATGCTGCCTGGTGTTGCTGTTGTTTTACTTTTACTAAGATGGTCATAATAAATGTAGCCAAATAAATGAGATGAAATTTCACCTCATTGTTTTTCACAAAGAGGTATATTTTAGCAGGGCCCTTTGGAGGAGAATCATCAGGTTATTTTGTTGTTGTTGTTGTTTTTGAGGAGGAGATAAAGCAGGAGGGCCATTTAGGTACCATGGAAGATGAAGATTATGGTCATCAAAAGGGACAAGAAGTAGGGAGGACAAGTGACTAGAAAGATGAGCTAGGACAAGAGTTCAAAGAACCTTGCAACCAATACAAGACTGGTTTTTACTCTTCAGGGAACACTGGGGGCTCATCCAAGACTCTTAAATTGAGGAGTGATAGTTTGTCAATGATGGGTTTAGGTATAACAAGGATTGTGGAGGCTGGCACAGGACTGGGCTGTGTTTCCTTCTGTTGTACACAGGGGCACTATGAGTCAAAGCTGACTCAACAGCACCTAACAACCACGACAA
>NW_006921998.1:547084-552221 GCF_000298275.1 Orycteropus afer afer
TGTTTCTGGGTGCATTCAACCTGTCAAAAGGTGTTTAACAGCTGAGTGAATTAACTATTTGCGTTATCCACAAGAAATGACAAATGCCTTAATGTAAGGTAGTGGTGGTGGAAAGGAGAAGGACAGATTGAAAGACATGGTGAAGCTATAGTTCAAAATATGGGGAAACAATCAGTCAAGGGACAGATAGGAAAGAGCCAAAGCAGTTCCACCAAAAGGATAATGGTGACATTAATCAAGATGAAGAGATGAGAAGGTCATGGAAATAAGTTCAGAAAAGATGAAGACATGTTGGCTTAAAGAGCAGGAGAAACATAAGTCATTCTTGCAAAAGGCTTTATTGTTGACTGTTCTTGTTAGATGCCGTCAAGTAGGTGCTAACTCATAATGACCTTGGTACAAGAGAATAAAACAATGCCTGGTCCTTTGCTATCCTCACAATCATTGTCATGTTTGAGCACATTGCTGCAGCCACCGTGTCCATCTCTCTCATTGAGGGTGTTCCTCTTTTTCGCTGACCCTCTACTTCACCAAAAATGATGACCTTCTACAGGGACTGGTCCCTTCTAATTACATGACTGAAGTACATGAGACAAAGTCACCATCCTAGCTTCTAAGGAGCATTCTGGTTGTACTTCTTCCAAGACAAATGTTTTCAGTCTTATGGCAGTCTCTGGTATGTTTGATATTCTTCACCAACACCATAATTCAAATGCATCTATTCTTCTTCAGTCTTCCTTATTCATTGTCCATCTTTCACATGCATGTGAGGTGATTGAAAATACCATGCCTTAGGCCAGGTACACCTTATTCTTCAAAGTGACATCTTTGCTTTTTAACACTTTAAGGCTGTCTTTTACAGCAGGATTGCCCAATGCCATAAATCATTTGATTTCGTGGCTGCTGTTTCCGTGGGCAATGATTGTAGATCCAAGTAAAATGAAATCCTTGACGACTTCAATATATTCTCCATTTATCATGATGTTGCTTATTGGTCCAGTTGTGAGGGTTTTAGTTTGCTTTCTGTTGAGGTGTAATGCATACTAAAGGCTGTAGTCTTTGATCTTCATAAGTCAGTGCTTCAAGTCCTCTTCACTGTCAGCAAGCAAGGTTGTGTCATCTCCATATTGCAGGTTGTTAATGACTCTTCCTCCAATCCTGATGCACAATTCTTCCTCATATAGTCCATCTTCTTGGATTATTTGCTCAGCATGCAGATTGAGTAAGTATAATGAAAGGATACAACACTGATGCACATCTTTCCTGATTTTAAACCATGTAGTATTGCCTTGTTGTTTGAATGACTGCCTCTTAATCTATGTATTATTAGTTAGAGTACTTTTTATTCCCACACACACACACTTCGGTTACCTATACAGTGAAATCTTTTGCTTCTCACTTGAATTTTCCTGTTTCCCTTCCTGCTAATTTGAGGAAGAAGATAAGAATCAATGACTACTTATGAAAAGCTATACCAAAATTTAGAGAAACAAAAATCTTCCCTTTTTGTTCTTTCATTAATTATTCCATGATTGTGCTGTTATAGAGTTTATAATAGGCATTATAAATACCAATATTCCATTTACCTTGACCTACTATTTCGGCTAAACCTGAGCCCAGTCACTGCTACGTTCTGCTGGTTTTCTCTAGGTACTTAAATGGGAGTCTAATGCTACAGGCAGATGCAATTTTCTACTCCACCAGGTCTGTCAAATATAGAGCAGTACCATGTTATCTGCTTAGATTTCAGGATTAAAGTTGAGTCTTCCTATTTTCAACTTGCCTTTTTGCCATTGGATATCGAATAGCAAGTGACATGAATAGGAATTATTTACAGAAACATTGGCTCATCGTTTCTTTGAAAAAGAGAAAAAAAAAAGGAACAATAACAAAAAATATCAAAAAAGGCAAGTTCTGGAGCTGAACTGACAGAGAAAACCTTACTCATCTTGCACCAAAACAGTCAGAGTGCTCTCTGAATCTCTCAGAATACTCTCTAGTGAGTGTGGAAGTAATAAAAATCACATGTAGTAAATCTGGGTCCTGAACAATTAATCAATAATTCAGGTGAATAGATGATGGGAATATTAGTGGTCAAATCATAGCAACAGCATAAACACCTGTCTGGATTTCTATGAGGGACCAGTCTTGTACACATTTTATTCCTTAGTCTTCAGGTGAAACTAGTGCTATTATCATCCCTTTATAGATGAGGCAATTGAGGACTTGAGCTTTGGAGAGACTTGCCCCAACTCTTGCAGCTACAAGGTGGCAGAGCTGGCACTCAAGCCTAGGTCATTTAGTCATATGACAAATCTTTATTAATATTTACTTCATGGTAGACAGTGTTCCAGGTGTCAGAATGTAATCTTGAATGAGGGGATCCAGACCACGTAGAGCACATAGTCTGGTGCAGGAGACCTTTGTGGAAATTAAGTCTATGTTCTATGAATATTAAATGTAACAGTACAACTAAGTTATTTATGTATTCATTTTTTTATGAACACCACCATGATTAAGGTAGCTCTGGTGGCATAGTGCATAAGGCACTTGACTACTAACCAGAAGGTTGGTGGTTCAAACCCACCAGCCATTCCTCAGAAGGAAGGTTAGGCAATCACTTCCATAGAGATATCTCCTCAGAAACCCAAGGCAGTGTCACTATAAGTCGAAGACAACTTGATGGCACATAACAACAACAATAATTAAGAAGCTCTGAGACACCCCAAAAGTTCATATCCACTATGAATTCAATTCTTATGCATTAGGTAAACCCAAGGAGGGGTTTCTATGAGTTGGATTCGACTCAAAGGCAGTGAGTTTGGTTATAGTTTTTATGGTGGTATACTGGTTAAAGCATTTGGTGGCTAACCAAAGATAGGATGTTTGAACCCAACAGCAGCTCTGCAGAAGAAAGATGAGGCAGTCTGATTCCATAAAGATTTACAGCCTTGGAAACCCTATCGGGCAGTTTTACTCTGTTCGGAAGGGTCGCTATGAGTCAGAATCAACTCAATGGCAGTAGGCGTATTTATTTTGCTTTGTTTTGTTTTGTTTTGGGGTAATTTATGAGCTGATCTAGTCTTCATTTGTCTTATCTGATTTCCTTCTAGTCCTTGCCTCAAATCCTTTATAGTTATGCCTTCAATCAATTACATAAAATAAAACAAATTGCCTTTTCTGTCAACATTTCCTTCTTTAATGGCCTCATTAAGTGTCAGTCTTAAGTATCATCTGAACGGAGATAATCCTGACATCACCCTTGTCTTGGTTATCTAGTGCTGTTGTGACAGAAATACCACAGGGACGGCTTTAGCAAACCAAAATTTACTCTCATGTTTTAGAAGGCTAGAAGTCCAAATTCCAGGCACTGGCTGTAGCCATTTGAAATGGATTTTAGAGAAAGTCACAACAGAAAAGGCTAAGGAAGAGGAGTGGCAAATGCAGGTAAAAGAGTGGGTGTAAGCAAAGGCATGAAGGTTGACAATACTTCGTTCAGATATTGTCCAGGATATTAAATCAAGTTGTCTAGGCTATTAGCTCTTAAAGTGTGTGGGAGAAAGTGATAGACTATAAAGCTAGATTATTACCTCAAATTCCCTATAAAAAGATGGTTCTTTTTCTCTTGTCAATACCAAACTAGAAGCATTTAAAAAAGTCCCCAAAGTAGATTCATGCTATTCCATGGATAGTAACTGTATATCAGTAATTGGTCAATGGAAGTAGTTCAATGCAATTTTTTTAGCAAAAGATTTTGCAACAGGCAGAATTACACTGGGGAAGTGATGCAACCTTTCTGCACCTCAATTTATCCATATAAAATGGGAGAAATACTCACCTAAAAATGCTTTTTAATAGCTAAATTAGATAGTAATATTAATAATTTAAATACTACATGTCAACCACTATTTTCATTGTTTTATAGAGATTATTTCATTTCAACCTTCTGACAATAGGTCCTATTATGACTCCACTTTTATGAATGAGGAAATTGAGGCATAAAAATATCAAGTCACTTGCCCAATGTCACACAATTAGCAAAAGTCAGAAAATGGATTCAAATTCTGTAATTACAAAGACTTGGCTCCTGAAGATTTTGGCCAATGCCTCAATAGTAAGTCTGCAATGATGATGAATAATTATAATTACCATATTTCATTGATCACTTACTGTATGTCAGTAAATAAAACAACCTCACAATACAACTTAATGAGATTGATACAAATGTCACGCTGCATTTATAGATGATGAAACTAAAGATCACAGAGGTTAAACCCATGGCCCAGTGTCAGAGTTGGGGAACACACCAGGAAAAAATAGAAACTTGGAACAATTGAATAATCTGTGAGAAGGAGTGCTCCCAGATGTTTTTCTGATGATCCCATTAAGGGTGACACAGAATGTTACTGTTAATGATACTAATACTATTACAAATTACACCACCACCACCACTAACATTAACTGAGTGCTTACTATGTGCCACCCACATGTATCATTTCACTTAATGCTCATAGTAATTCCATACTATAATAGTGGATACTTTATTATACACAGTAATATATCAGTGTTTCACTGCTATTCATAAGGTTTTCACTGGCCAATAGTTCAAGAAATGGATGGCTCCTTCTTTCTTCAGAGTCTGTCTTAGTCTAAAAGTTCCACTGAAACCTGTCCACCATGGGTGATCCTGCTGGTATTTGAAATATTGGTGACATAGCCTCTAGACTCACAGCAACACACAAGCTATCACAGTACAATAAACTGACCAAAGGGTGCTGAAGAGTAAAGATGGAGAAGCTCAATGTTTCAGTCAAAACAAGGCCAGGAACCGACTGTGGAACACACCATGAATTGCCCATATAAAAGTTCATGGTGAAGCTGAAGAAAATTAAAGCAAATCCAAACAAGCCAAAATATGACTTTGATTATATCCCACCTGAATTTAGAGACCATCTGAAGAACAGATTTGCCTCATTGAATACCAACGATCAAAAGACCAAATTAGTTGTGGGACGACATCAAGAACATCATCCATGAAGAAAGCAAAAGGTCACTAAAAAAGACAGGAAGGAAAGAAGAGAACAAGTTGGATGTTAGAAGAGACTATGAAACTTACTCTTGAGTGGAGAGTACTAAA
>NW_006921998.1:555171-557884 GCF_000298275.1 Orycteropus afer afer
CTAGCCTCCTAAACTGTAAGAGAATAAATCCCTGTGTGTTAAAGCCATCCATTTTTTTGTATCCTGTTATAGTGACACTAGATGACCAAAACAGATAGCATGCTGGGTAAAGTGGAGGGTCAGAAAAAGGGGGAAGATGCTCAATGAGATGACCTGAGAGAGTAGCTGCAATAATGGGCTTAAGCACAGCAGGGATTGTGAGGTGGGTGCAGAACTGGGCAGTTTTTTGTTCTGTTGTACACAGGGCTGATATGAGTCAAAACTGACTCAACAACACTTCACAACGACAGAAACAATTCATGTCCATTACTCATATGTGGGAAATAAATCACACAGAGTTTTCCTGACTTACTATGATCACAACTGACGCTCGGCAACTAGCTTGACCCTAAAATGCACATAACAAATCCAAAATCACTACTCAGTTTTCCCAATATTCTGTTTTTAGCAGAAGCACAGATCAATGTTTTATTGCAGAATATCACTGCCACCAATAATCTTAGCCCAAAACACCACTTACTATACTTCCAAGAGTTTATTATTGCTAATCTTATCTGCCATCCTTTTCAACTCTTGAGGTAATAGATTCCTTCTATTTACTGTCTACTTTTCTAAAGCAACACAATAATATCTTATGAATCTGGCATCATATTTTGCATAAACGAATATTCCATATATTTCCAACTTTACAATACTTTTTAATGCAAAATCTTTATCCAACTATCTTTGAAAAATATGTCATGTGCATGTTACCTTCTGAAATTAAGTACATGGAATACAGACTTATCCTAATGATTCTGGATCAAGATTTGGTCACTGTCTATTTTTATCATTACCTGCTATGTTTATACCTTTTTGCAACGTAATGTTCTCAATCATCTGTAAATTCCAGATTTTAGAGTAAGTAACTTGTCTTTGGAGTCCCTGGTTGGCACAGTTAAGTGCTCAGCTATTAACTAAAAGGTTGCAGGTTCAAATCCACTCAGAGGTATATTGGGAGAAAAGTCTGTCAGACTACTTCCAAAAGGTCATGGCCATTAAAAATCCTATGGAACACAATTCTTCTCTGACATGCACTGAGTCACTATGAATCAGATGAACTCAAGGGCAATAGGTTTTTTTTATTAAAAACTTGCATTTCAGTCTTGACTTCATAGTTTCCTATTTCTATGTACTTCAGAAATTACACCATTCCTTCCTATGCTGACTTCCTTGTCTAGGAAAGCAGAGTGACAATATATTTGTACAACGTAATTATGAAGCATAGATATAATAATGAGAGTGAAAAAAAAATGTTTCCTATAAAGAACTAGCCATAAAAAGTTCATTATCATTATTATTGTGGTTCATGGGCTCCTTTTCTTCCCTATCCCACCTGCTTGAGATTTGGAGTCAGAAATGTGTTAAAATAGTGCATACAGGAAGGATTTATCAATAAAGGACATTGTGACAGACATTTGGCAGAGCATTGCACTGGTCATCAAAGAGACCAGAGTTTAGGTCACTTCTGCCACTAATATGCTGTATAGCCTTTTATGCCAATGGAAGCAGCTAACACTGGGGATTGGAATATACTTTTGCAAAAATTAAGGGGCTGAATTCAAGGCCACTTGCAATTCTATATTCATTCTATTTTCTGCTTAAGTTCCTTCTCCTGACTAATTTTCTACTTAATGGTTGGGCATTTCTACATAAGCATGGATTCATCTTACTCTTGTTTATCTGGTATGCAGAACAGTGGAATAGTTAATTGTGTGGACCTTGGAGCCAAATTTCCCAAAGTTTATATCCTGAGTCTTGTTGCTGTGTGAGGTAGGCAAGTTGCTTAAGCTCTCTGTGCCAGTGTCATCTATTGAAAGGAAACACAGCATTTGTGGTATGTTGTTGTCGTGTCAGGAACTCTGGTGACACTGTGATTAAGCATTGGACTGCTAACCAAAAGCTCGGCAGTACAAACACACCAGTCACTCTGTGACAGAAAGATGAGGCAGTGTGCATCTGCAAAGATTTACAGCCTTGGAAACTATGTGGGGTAGCTCCACTCTCTCCTATAGCATCACTACGAGTCAGAGTTGAGTTGATTGCAGTGGATTTGGTTTTTTGGTTTTATGGTTGCTGTTGGGTGCTGTCAGATCAGTTCCAACTCATAGCAATACTATTTATAACAGAAAAAAATATTGCCAGGCCCTGTGCCAGCCTCACAACCATTGCCATGCTTTAGTCCATTATTGCAGCCACTGTGTCAATCTGTGCTATTCAGGGTCTTCTTTTTTCATTGACCCTCCTAGTTTACCAAGTCTGATATCCTTCTTCAGGGACTGGTCACTGCTAATAACATGACCAAAGTATGAGAGAAGAAATCTAGCCATTTTTGCTTCTGAGAAGCATTCTGGCTGTACCTCTTACAAGACAGATTTCCTGTTCTTCTGGCAGTCTATGGCATATTCAATATTCTTTGTCAAGACCATAATCGAAATGTATGAATTCTTCTTCAGTCTTCCTTATTCATTGCCCAGCTTTCATATGCGTATAAAGCAATTGAAAATACCATGCTTGATCAGGCTCACCATAGTATTCAAAGTGACATCTTTACTCTTTAACTCTTTAAAGAGGTCTTTTGCAGCATTTACCCAATGCAACAGGTTGTTTTATTTCTTGACTGCTGTTCTATGGGCATTGAGTGTGGATCCAAGTAAAACAAAATCTTTGACAA
>NW_006921998.1:558079-561135 GCF_000298275.1 Orycteropus afer afer
CAGCAAACAGAATGAATAAATATAGTGAAAGGATACAAACTTTTCCTTATTTTAAACCATGCAGTATCCCTTTGTTCTGTTTGAAAGATTGCCTCTTTGTCTATGTACAGGTTCCTCATGAGCACAATGAAGTGTTCTGGAATTCCCATTCTTTGCGATGTTATCTATAATTTGTTATGAGCCACACAGTGAAATGCCTTTGCATAGTCAATAAAACCCAGGGAAACATCTTTCTGATATTCTCGTTCAGCCAATAACATTCTTACATTAGCAATGATATCCTTCATTTCACATCCTTTTCTGAATCCTGCTTATTTTCAGGAAATTTTTACTTGTCTGTGATATTAATGATATTGTGCAATAATTTCTGCATTCTATTGGATCATCCTTCTTTGGAATGGGCACAATTATGGATCTCTTTCAATGGGTTGGCCAAGTAGTTGTCTTCCAAATTTCTGGGCATAAAGTGAGCACTTCCAGCACTTCCTCTGCTTCTAGAAACATCTCAGTGGGTATTTCATCAATTCCTGGAGCCTAGGTTCTCATTAATTTCTACAGTACAGCTTGGACTTCTCCCTTCAATACCATATGTTCTTGATCATCTGCTACCACACGAAATGGTTGAATATTGACTAATTCTTTTTGGTACAGGGACTTTGAGTATTCTTTCCATCTTCTTTTGATGCTTCCTGCATTGTTCAATATTTTGTCCAATAAAATCCTTCAATATTGCAACTCAAGGCTTGAATTTTTTATTCAGTTATTTCAGCTTAAGAAATGATGAGTGTGTTCCTCTCTTTTGATTTTCTCTATTTGTGGTATGCTGGTGGGAATTTCTGAAGTTAATATATATACAGTATTACAGGGGTGCTGGATCCATAACAAATGCTATAAAAAAAAGTGTTTGTTATTACTATTATAGCTTTAGGATAAATGGGAGAAAGTGTATCATACAAGTAAGCTCCCTTTGTTTGGTCATTTTTAATTTAGTAAACACATCTAGGCTATCTTTCTTGATTTCTCTCCATGGTTCATGCCTTTTTTCCCCCTTTGATCATAACACCTTTCATGTTTTTGCTTTCCTGGCTAGAATATAAATTATTTCAGGCTGTCTTTATGTGTAATTTCAATCATACTCCTGCCTTTCCCCTCCTCTATAGCATTTTGATTGTAGGTATAGTCTTTCTGTATAGTGAATGACAACATGTTATTTATTTCACTCATTTACCAAAAATTAATTAAGGCTGTACTATGAAGCTATGAAATAATAGCTCTTACTTGGAGACACTTGCTATAGAAATAATATAGTCAATGTTGATAACAAGCATTCCAATTAAGTGATTTAATTTAAACTCTATGCTTGTGTTAAGAGTTGTTTATGAAAAAAGGCACAGACGATGAGAAATAACTCCAGCAATTCTTCTCTAAGTAGTTAAATTTGAGAAGTGAGTCAATTCAATACTGAAATGACAAAGCAATTCAAGTCCTTCTGAAGTGGAAACTGCAGTAATAGTACCAACAGCCACCCTTAACAGAAGAGTCTCAATGCCATTGGCCATATTCTAAGTATTTTTCATTTTCAATATGATATATGATTATTTGGGAGCTCTGGTGGCATAGTGCCTAAGGCATTTGACTGCTAACCAGAAAGCTGGTGGTTCAAACCCAACAGCCAATCCTCGGAAAGAGGATTGGGCAATCTACTTTTGTAGTGATACTACCTCGGAAACCCAAGGAGGGGTCGCTATGAGTAGGATCCGATTATTAAATATATGCATAAAGCACTAATTATAAAGGGCTTTTTTCATTTATTAGCTTGTTTGTTTTCAATGATAAATTACATATGAATAAATATTTAGAAGCTTGGTCTGGTGGATAGTCTTGCACACCCTCTCGGGGCCAGAGTTAAAGAATCATGTATCAGACTAACCACAGTTTTGAGGTTCCCGTTGCTCAGGGTGGTCTGGGAAGTGCTAGGGCTCCCACAGTGTTTCAGATGGATTGATAGCTATCTACTCATGGTTTGTGCATGATCACCTTGGAATTAATTGCTCATATACCTTCAGTGAGTACCTGAAAATAACTCCTGGTGAGTGGATGGTTGAATAGTTTTGAAGACAAGAGTCAAGAGGGCTCTTAGGCCTCCACATTCTTGAGATAAAATGTTTATTTAAAGTTGGCAAAGTTCAAAGACTTGCTTACAGGGCCTGGACCAGGTTTGAACTCTCCACCCAGGGAATTGAAAGGAAAAAATAAAGACAGGCTTATGATACATCTCAGCTCCTCCACTCACCACTTGTGAGCAAGCTCCTTAATCCCTGTGCATTCCCATTCCTTTCCTTCACTTGGTTAAAATGCCACCCTCTGTGAACATTGTGTGGAATGGAACTAAAAAATGGAATACTTTGAGTATGTGGCATCCAGTTATGCCCATATGATTGTTTTAAGAAAGAAAGAGAGAAATAACATTACATTAGTGCCATGAAAAATAGTTTTGGATATCTTCCTCCAAGTAGATTTAACTTACTCCTGATGTATCTGATTTAATACTAAACAAACAATAGCATCTTCTCCTTATTCCAGAAGTTCTCAGTGGGTAGTTTCCAACGTGATGGTCAAGAATTATTCAGCATTGTTTAGTGAATACCTGAAACTTAAAGCAAACTTAGTCAAACCCTCTGCAATACTGTCCACTAAACCAAGCTTCTAAATACATATAATTTATCATTGAAAGTTACTCTTTCTCATTACGATCGTACTGCCTATCAATCAAGTCACTATTTTATCAGTGAGGGTAAACATTAGTAGTAAAGACCCAGAGGGTATTTTTATGAATGACATGAGGTGATGTAAGTCAAATAAGTTAAGTTTCTTGGCTACACAAATCAATTTCAGCTCAGATTGAAATTTTAAATGATTGTGTTAATGATCTCTTTATGATAAAAAAAAAAATGATAACATTTTCAAAAGATAGGTCAAGTTGTATTGACAAATGGACTTTTTATAGATATACTCACCATCCTCAAACTCACTGCAGTCAAGTCGGACACAACTCA
>NW_006921998.1:566730-576765 GCF_000298275.1 Orycteropus afer afer
CCAGACTTCATCTCATCTACTTTGGTCATGTTGTCAGAAGGGACCATTCCCTGGAGAAGGATGTCATGCTTGGTAAGGTGGAGAGTCAACGAAAGAGGGGAAGACCCTCAAGGAGGTGGATTGATGGTGGCAGTGGAGATGGTCTCAAGTACAGTAAGAATCACGGAGCTGGCTCAGGACCAGGTGGTGTTTCATTCTGCTATGCATAGGGTTGCTATGAGTCAGAGATGACTCAATGGCACCTAACAAAAACATCATTGCATTATAGAATGAAGCTCATTGGAGACATCAGTAGCAATGTTTTGTTAAAAGTCAAAATGATTGTAGATTAAGGGGAAAGCAGAAGCTAGAGAGAGTTTATAGTGGATATAGTTAATTCTTCTGAGAAGTTTGAGGGTACAGGAACAGAAAGAGACTATTGTGGCCTTTCCATTGTTACTTCTATTGTTATTGAGAGAGAGTACAACAAAGTGGAAAAAAAAAATAAGCTTGGATATCAAAGATTTGGGTATGAATGTGGCCATAGTCTTTCATCCTGTGTGACATCTGGCCACAAATATCTTTAACTCCATGAGAATCAGCTTCTACTTATATCCAAAATGGATTATAGTACTTCCTCATGAGGTTAATGTGAGGATTTAGAAGTATGTCTATAAAGCACCTAATTTATCTCCTCGTATATAGAATAAACCTAATAAATGTGAGATACTATATTAAAATCCCCAAAAAATGTATGCTCTTAACCTGTGGTTGAGTCACAACATGAATTCTGTAGTCTTGTGTGGGATCATGCTGTGATCCTCATAGAGTAAGCCTTCGGGAATCAGTCTTGATTGGGTTTGATGGTATTTCTTTTCAACTTTTCATATACTGATGATTGCTGATAATTTCAGGTATATTTGTAGGGCCTGTCAAAATCCTGTCAATACAAATAGCCCTCTGGGAGGTAGGAGTCATTAAGAAGTAAGGTCAGCTGGAAAAACAAGCATGCCCACATTCAAACACTTCATATGTGGTTCTCTTTAAATATTGCATGTGATTATTATTCTATCACCCATATTTAATCCAATTATACAGCCCCTCAGGCACTAGGATCTTTTGTCCCAGACTAAGCATCTGCAAAGTTGTTATAGCAGGAGGAAGAAAACCTGTTGGTACTGTGGTCCAGAGTGCTGTCTGGGTAAAGGCCAGGAAGTTAATGAGCTGCTTTGTTTCTCTCCTGTATATGGGTCATTAGGTCTAGTGGAGGTTATACTGTGATAGAAAGACTGTTCAGAAAATCTGATTATAATTTCCTCTAGTTTTGCCTACATCATGTTGCTCCGAAAAATGGATTGAGAGAACAATGATTTTAAAGAAGACATTTAAGGTCTCCCTTGGGTCTGAAAGGCTGCAAAAAGTATTTCTCCAGATGGTAGATAAGGTTCCAGGGGCTTCAGAGGAATGGGATCTTGAGTAGATGGTCTTCCAGAAGTAGCCACAACATGGATTTGTTCATTTCTTTATTCATTCATTGATTCACCAAATAATTCTTTATTGACTGTTGGTTATGAATCTCTGTATAAATCCAGAGCATATACAGATATGTAAGAGATTTTTCTTGTCACAATGGAAAAGACAAATACAAACAGATTATCAGACCCTGTAGTAATACACGCTACTGGAGAGGTGGGCTGCAACAATTCTCACAGAGAGCTTCTGGTTCTGCATAATGGGGTAATCCTGAGAGGCTTCAGAAAGGAGATGATAATATTTGAGCTGCATCATGAAGATATGGGCATTGTCAACAGGTGGACAAGGGGAAGAGGGACATATGAGAGTGAAGGAAGTGTTCTGCAGGTGATTCAGGAGAACTTGCATAAGACTTTTTAGCAGAAGCATTCTGCTTCTTAGTGCTTCGGGTCTTCCCTTGGGTCTGCTGTAGGCAGAGTTCCATGCGTTGAATCAACAGCAGTCTTATGGAGCACTATCTTCCTTTATCCTGTCTATTTTAGGACCCACTGAGTAGAATTAATCCGTTCATTCAGAGTAACTTAAGGAGAAAATTGAAGGGGCCTCATCTCACCTTTTTTGATTTTCCCAGTAAAGCTCAGCCTAAAGTGAACTAACTTACTGCTTCATGACTGCCTATTCAGATCTACCATTAGCCCTTCCCACATTCTTTAAATACACACCGCACTACCTTTCTCATCAGTTTTTCCTTTGTCAGTGCAGGGTTTATTCTTGGTCTCTTTATCTTTTCACAACACTTTCTATTATTTTTATCCATCCATTTCTATTCTGCAACTGTGCCATATCACTGTCATTGCTGTTGAGTCAGTCCCAACTCATAGCGACCCCTCCTTGGGTTTCCAAGGCAGTATCTCTACAGAAGTAGATTGCCCAGTTTTCCTTCCGAGGAGTGGCTGGTGGGTTTGAACCACCAGCCTTCTGGTTAGCAGTCAAGTGCCTTAGGCACTAGGCCACCAGAGTTCCTTTACCTATCACTACTCCCAAATGAGGCGCTCTGGTAACTTAGTGCCTTAGGCACTTGACTGCTAACCAGAAGGCTGGTGGTTCAAATCCACCAGCCACTCCTCAGAAGGAAGAACCACTCCTTGGAAGAGCCACTCCTTGGAAGGAAGAGCCACTGCTTGGAAGGAAGAGCCACTCATCGGAAGGAAAATAGGGCGATATGCTTCTGTAGTAATACTGCCTCAGAAACCGAAGGAGGAGTTGCTATGAGTCAGATCCAACTCCACGGCAATGAGTTTTGTTTTGTTTTTTTTTTTCTTTTAATTCCCAAATAATATAATATGAAAATTACAAAACAAATGTGTGCTTTTATGTCCTGTTTCTCATTTTGACAAAATATACAATTCCAAGTATTTGTTTCATTCCTAGTGTTTTGTAAACTCTTTGAGGACAGTGATCAGGAAATGCCAAGATAAGAGTTCACTTGCCTTCTTTCCCTGGTAAATAAACATTCTGATCCCTCAGTGCCCTCAGTGAGGCAGTGCAGTAAATACATGCAGATATTAGCAGGAGGCAACAATATCAGTGTCAGAAGTGGTGGGGGTTTTTGTTAAAATGACTACATTTCCAAATGAGCTATGGGACATTAGATTAAGTAAGGGTCATGCTTGCTAAATTAGAAGGTCAGCAAAAAAAAAAAAAAAGAAGACCCTTAATGAGATGGATTGACACAGTGGCTGCAATCATGAGCTCAAACATATCAACAATTGTGTTGTGCAGGACCAGGTGGTGTTTCATTCTGTTATACATAGGGCCTCTGTGAGTCAGAACCAACTCAGTGACACCTAACAATAAAAGTGGGAAACTGGTAACCAAAAGATGGGTCAACAGTTCCCACCAACTGCTCTATAGGAGAAAGGTGAGGCAGTCTGCTTTTGTAAATATTAACAGCCTTGGAAACCCTATGAGAGTTCTACTCTGTCCTTAGGATCACTATGAGTCAGAATTGACTTGCTCACAGTGGGTAGTGGCCCTGTGACCAGAGAAGTTAAGAAGTAGCTGTTCTTATTTAGCTGCATGCTGAGTTGGGAATCTGCAGCCCAGGGGAAAGAAATATTATCCAAAGAAGACTGTGGCTGCATAACTGGGTGTGGATGCTTTGTTACTGTGGAGTTCCTCAGCTGAGGTACAGCCTTGTCTATTGTTGTTGTTGTTGTTGTTGTTATGTGCCGTTGAGTCAGACCTGACTCATAGAGACCCCTCCTTGTGTTTCCAAGGCAGTATCACTATAGAAGTAGATTGCCCCAACTTCCTTCCGAGGAGTGGCTAGTGGATTTGAACCACCAGCCTTCTGGTTAGCAGTCAAGTGCCTTAGGCACTACCAGAGCTCCTGCCTTGTCTATAGCAAGGACAATTTCCTTAGGCCTCCATCGTGCCCCACAGCAGAGAAGCTGGAGATCCAGATCCTAATTCATCCCCAAATTGGTCTCTGCATGATTCTAGGGACAATATACAGATGTGAACAGATGTTACCTTGGGGCAAGGGAGAATTCTATGGAGAAATACATGTGGAATTGATTGAGTTAAATAAGTTAAACAGAAATCTATGTTTCAGAACTCCTCAAAATTTTTTATATCATATTTTGCTCCAAAAGTAAGCTATAGTTTACACTTCTGAAACATATATGAACACAAAATTATTTTCACATAGAGCATCATTGAGAAATTTTGGTGTGAATATAATTTACAAACTACAATAGTTTATAAATATTTTATACCTTTTTTATAGATATGGACATCCTTGGGTGCAAAGCAGAGCCTACCAGAAGTTTATCTAGATCCCAGTCCATTCAGTGTGCATCCGTGGATACTTGTTAGTTAACTCCTGTTAGTACCTGAAGGAGCTATGGTGGTGCAGTGGTTAAAGCATTGGGCTGCAAACCAAAAGTTAGTGGTTCAAACCCATGAGACGCTCTCTTGAAGAAAGATGAGGTATTCCATTTCCATAAAGATGTACAGCCTTGGGAAATGTATGGGGCCCTTCCACTCTGTCCTACAGGTCCACTATGAGTTAAAATCAACTTGATGGTACTGGGTTTTGGTCAGTACCTGATCTGACTACCCTTGCTTGTGACTCCAGGCAGAACACTTGGTTTTAGTGGAATCCTCTGAGAGAGTCCTATCTCATAGTTGCATGATACTTAGGGTTGTAGCCACTGCCATCAAGTCAGTAACAATTGACCAACTCATAGCAATCCCATAGGACAGAGTAGAATTGCCCAATAGGGATTCTAAGGATGTAATCTTTATGAAAGCAGACTGTCTCATCTTTCTCACACAGAGCAACTTCTGGGCTCAAACCACCGACCTTTTGGTTAGCAGCCCACTACACTAACCACAGTACCACCGGAGCTCCTTACAGAGAGTTGTACTCACTATTAAACTATCATTCCTGTGCTTGGTTCATGCACAGAAATGCCAGGTTCTAAGGATGTTGGTGATCATTCATCCTTTTCAAACTATATAATAAGTATATTAGAATCATAACCTCTATGGTAATGACTAGAATGTGCAAGGAAACTTTTGTGTAAAATTATCCTGATTTTAATAGAATAAAATCTGGGCAATGTAAAGACTATGATTGACAGTGTGAGAGTTCTTCCTTGGTGGAGATTCCTAAGAGATCTTGTAAACATTTCATTTCACATCCCTGTGTTGTGTGTATACGTGTTGGCAAACAGCAACTGTACTTACGATACTTTGTTGGTTTTCCTCCACAGACAGCGTGGAAGATGAACTCGAAATGGCCACAGTCAGGCATCGGCCTGAGGCTCTTGAGCTTCTGGAAGCTCAGAGCAAATTCACCAAGAAAGAGCTCCAGATTCTTTACAGAGGATTCAAGAATGTAAGAACTTTCTTTTTGACTTTACCTACACGTGGTCCTTAGAAAAGCACTGAGAAGTGGGAGATAAAGAGGGGAAATATACCATCTATGAGAGCCTCATGATATGTGTGCCTGATGTCCATTGTACAGCTGGAGCAAACATAGTTAACATGCATTTGGGCTCTGACTCACTTTGGTACATGACGGTTGGTACACTGCAGTTATATATTAAACAAGGACGAATACTCCAAAATTTTGACTCAGTTCAATACTTAGTTGGGAAATTTTTTTTTTTCAGGTGTTATAATATATTTCAATCAGTTCCACTTGTCCCTTCATTTCTGAACTTTAGTCTGGTGTTTGTGGGAAAATTCCTTGAGTGTGGATAGGGGTCCATCAAGGAACTCTGTATTTGACATTGAATGGAAGGCACTGTAGGTAGGTTTTATGGTCTCCAAAAGACTGACTGCCGATGGGTCTAAGCCATAGGAGTCTGCAGGCTGCCCCTGTATGTGTTCTCTTCAACGCATGTGCACACATCTTCTTCCCTCCTGAGTTGTTGTCGTTAGTTGCCACTGAGTTGGCTCTGATCACAGAAAACCCTTATATAGTAGAATGAAATGCTGCCTTGTCCCATGCCACCACCATGGTCATCATAAACTCAAGTCCATTGTTGCAGCCACTGTGTATTTTGAGTGCTTTCAAATCTAGGCAGCTCATTTTTCAGTACCATGTTGAACAATATTCTGCCATGCTTTGTGTGGTTTTCAATGGCTGATTTTCAGAAGCAAATCACCAGACCTTTCTTCCTAGTCTTCCTTAGTCTGGAAGCTCTGAAGAACCTTATCCACCATGGGTGATCCTGGAAGTATTTGGAATATGAGAGGCATAGATCCCAGCATCATAGCAACATGCACGCCACCACAGTTCAACAAACTGACAGAGAGGTGGTAGTCTCCTGAGTTAGGCATCTTCAAACGCGATCATAGCCCATAACTACCAGTGAGTAGAGGTGAGAGTCAGTGAGTAAATCCGGGGGAGTTTTTCAGGGACAAACTCTTACCTGAATCCAGGGTAAATGCTCAGTGTTGAGCTGGATGCTGAGACTTATTCAAAAGCCTGCATTGATATTTCATTACTTTTATCATTCAAAAGTCTGGGATGACATGCTTTCTGTCCTTAAAGAGCTTACAGACTGAATAGGGAGAGAAGACTTGCTGTCATGAATCTATTTGAAAACAATCCATTCTTACCACTAGAGAAAGCAACTAATGATATACAAAAAGTATCATAATCTCAGTATGAAATGGTATTAATTGGCACAGATGCCCCCACAGTTATTATGCCCTTAAGGACACATATATAAACCATAGTGATTATAGGTGCCCTTGAGATCCCCATGAAATTGCTTTGACCCCTCCCTAAGCTCATCCCCTAAGACCCCATGTACTCTGATATTCAGGAACCTATAGTATTTCAAGATTTCTACTACTTCTAGTCTCTTAAAATCTGACCACCTTTAATGGTGTCTCTGTCCAACCTCATGCAAACCAGACAGGAAACTGGGCCTCTTCTTTGGTTTCCACCACAAAAGTTTGCTCAATGTATAACTCTAGATGACTTTTCCAAATAGTTTGATAAGTTTCTATCATCCTCTAGCAAACACTCTTCCACAAGCTCTCTGACTCCATGAGATCTCTCTGTAATCTGTGTCTAGTCTTCACACCTCTTCTGGCCCTGTTGTTGTTAGGTACTGTCACGTCATCTCCAACTAATATTGACCCTATGTACAGCAGAATGAAACACTGCCTGATTCTGTGCCAGCCCCACGATCTTTGCTATACCTGAGCCCATAGTTGTAGCTACTGTGCCAATCCATCTTGTTAAGAGCCTTACCCTTTTTCTCTGACCCTCCACTTTATAAATCATGATACCCTTCTCCAGGGAATGGCCCCTTCTTACAACATGACCAAAGTAGGTGAAATGAAGTCTGGCTATTCTTGCCTCCTTCTGGTCCTGGGTTTCCTAAAAGACTCTCCCTCCACTAAGTGGAGCAGTGTCCTTCCTGGGAAATACAGTCATCTGCTAATATCCACACCTTGTTGGGGAAGGAAGAAGATATATATGGAGTTGTAAATGGAGTTTCTCACACATGGATAAGATTCCCATTAAAAAGTATATTAATTATGTATAATCTAACAAGATTATACATGTAAGTAAATACACATAAAGAGTATTTGAAAACTAGGTTAAAGCATTATCATTTATGCCCATTCTACAAAGGGCCTGCTGGATTCAGAGAAAACAATCACTTAAGCAGGCAGAGTTTCTGAGTAGTGCAAAATGTTAATGCACTCAGCTGCTAACCAAAACATTGAAGGTTTGAGTAGACCCAAAGACAGCTAGGAAGAAAGGCCTGGAGATCTACTTCTGGATCTACTCCTGGAGATCAGGCACAAAAAATACAGTGGAGCACAGTTCTGGTCTGACACCCATGGCATCACCATGAGTCGGAAGCTGACTTGACAACCACTGGTTTTCAAGCTGACACAGTTCTCCCGACGACTGGTAGCAGAAAGCCACTGGGCAGCAGAGATGGGGAGGAAGAGGAGGTGCAGAAGAACAAAATTTAGCCATAAGTTAATGCTAAGAGAAAGCAAATTATGAAGAAAACTGTAAATGTGTTCATTCAAACATTTAAACTCCTTTGCTCTAATCCAGAGATCTCTAATAAGCAAGCTTTTTTTTTTTTTTTTTTTTTTTTTCTTTTTAACACTGGATCACACATCAGATACAAAATGGTTCTCAAATAAAGGAGAACTTAATCCAAACTCCCAGAATCACTGTTTTCAACTACTGGTCTATCATTATTCCACTGCCCTGTCAGTGGGGTTTCTCTGTTTGAGATCGGGCTGCCTTTCATCCCATTTCTGGCAAATTGGAATTATGATTACTGCCATCATTAACCTTTGGAGCCAGAATCTCTGCATGTCTTGTACAAGTGGTACTTCAAAATAAATTGCCCAGGCTCTGAAATCAGCAGGTATTGCTTTCTTCTTTTTCTTCTTTTTTTTTTTTTTTTGCCTACTGGTTCTCTCTTCCCCTCTTCCTTCTTTTCATTCCCTTTCCCTCTTTCCTTTCCATTTCCTATCCTTCAGATACCGTCTCTATTTCTCCACCCCCTCCTCTTCCTCTTTCCTTGTTTTATCTTCTTTGTCTCTTCCTCCCATCAATTCTTGCCTTCTCTTTCAGCTTTTCTGCTTCCTTCCTTGGTCCTTATTTTTTCCCTTGTCTCCCTTTATTGATTTTCATATCTTTCTTTCTTTCTCTCCATTGGATAAATTTCTATCAGCTCTGAATATGCCTGAAGAATTTTTATCTACTTCTGACTTTAGACTTTTCTCAGACACTTGTAATCAATGTATCTGATAAATCAAACAAGAGTAGTCTTTTAATTCTTGATTTCCTCTAGTCAAATGGACAATCTAATAAATGTGTCCTAAAATACAGCAAAGGAGAGACTGAAGTAGGTCAGCAGCACCCCTATCTTATGGATGACAGCAAACTGAACCAGCTTAGCCACCCAACTACTCTTAATTTCCTGAACACCAATTATCTCAAAGCCCTTAAGATGAAAAATAATTTCCCTGGAAACAGTTGGGATATTCTTTTTTAATGGAAACTTTTAAAACACTCCATATTTTGATTAAAAGGAGAAACCATGGACATATTAAATCAGTCACAGTTATGAAACTGACTCAATAGGACCAGGAACCTCTGCAAGTGGAGATTCTGAGGGCCCCTCAATTTTTCTTCCAATACCATGTCCCTGATAACGTTCCTCCTAATTTTTGATGTAGAATGTTAAAATAAATGTGGGCTGAAAGAAGGGAAGAGAGAGAACATTTTTCAGTTCCCCAGCCTTTTTCACCCCACTGAATCATCCACACATATTTATCTCCCTTGCCACATGCTGAATTGAGTCTCTGAAAGTGGACAGGTGAGAGATGGATAAGAATACAGTACAGTGTTCCTCTGCTTTTAGCATGCATCAGATATATGCATGCAAGGCTTGTTATAACCCAGACTGCTGGGCTCCAACCTCAAATATATGACGAAGCTGATCAGTGATTAGAGCAGATAGTATTCATTTCTTACAAGTTCTCAGGTGATGCTGTTGCTGCTAGACTGGTAAACACACTTTGGTCTATTGTAGCGATCATCATCTTTGGTGTTGCTCAAACTAGGGCTCATTCCTTCCTTGACTGAACAGCTCCATCTAACTCTGGTAGCCTGTTTGTCCTTGGTTCTACAAATTGAGATGATACTAACTGCCTGGTTATTTGGGGAAGTAAAGATAATAAACATGAATTTAAAAAAAAAGAAAGAAAAACAAGGAGCTATCATAATGTGGCCCAAATAGTCAAACTCAGGTTTGCATGTCATCAATGTGATGCAGGCATACTTGGCCTGCACACCTCCCACTTTCTCAACATTGGTTGAGAAATTCAGTATCAGCAAGAGGTAAAGTATTATCAACAGAGCTTGTTTTTTTTTGTTGTTGTTGTTATGTGCCGTCAAGTCGGCCCCGACTCATAGTGACCCTTCCTTGAGTTTCTGAGGCAGTATCACTATGGAAGTAGATTGCCCCATCTTCCTTCTGAGGAGTGGCTGGTGGGTTTGAACTGCCAGCCTTC
>NW_006921998.1:577450-582286 GCF_000298275.1 Orycteropus afer afer
CCAAGAGAAGAGGGGTGGTGGAATCACCTAGGAAGCTTTAAATATTATTTTTGAATAAAAAGAGAAACAATTCATCAACATCTTTAAGCAGACACTTTTATGAATGTGGTTCCACTGTCTGAGCATTGGTACCTGGTTGGGTGCCAGCCTCAGCGATGCAATAGCTCTGAGATAGCTTGAGCATTAGGATTTATAAAGCTTCCCAAGTGATTACAAAGGGCAGCCAAGACTGAGAAACTAGATGGGTGAGATCCTATTGGGGAGGTGCTTCTTATCACTGTAAGAATTGGCCTAATTCTGATTAGCCCAAGAATCCCAAGTACCAATGATTAGAATGGCTACATTGGAACCGCATGGAGCTCTTGGTGGGAAGGGGCAGGATGTTGGAGGAAGGAGGAGTAACAGGTCTTACTTCTGAAGATTATGATTCAGTTAAATCTACTAAATAGCTCAGGAATATTTTTTTTGGTTGTTGTTATTTTTATTCTTTTTTTCTTTTTAAATTTCACATTACAGATAGGTAACAGAAAGCCATATTTGAAAATCACTTACCAATGTTGGGCCCGAGTCTGGAAGAGGAATGTCGGTATGAAGAAGCCACCACAGACACGATAATGCAATAACAAAAGGAAAGCTTATTTTCTAACTCAAGTTAGGGTCCCTGCTCTTGCCAACGTAGTGGCTTAGGCAAAAGACCTCGTGTTCTTTTATTATCGCATTTTTATAGGAAAAAAATATAGGGTGGAGTAGATAATTGGGTTTAGGGCAGGGGTTTGGGAAGTTGGGGGGGGCGGGTTGGACTCCCTCGGCTTCAAAGATGAGCAAGAGACTTGTTGGAGCCATGCAGAACTCTCTGATACTGCGAAATCCAGGGGGAGGAGGGTGAGTCTTGTTGGAGCCAGGCAGATCTCTGATACAAAGCCCTGAGGCATTAGGACTCAGCATGGGACATGTTAATCTCCATACTAAAGGCTTCTGGTTAAAGATCTACCTGGAGGCATTAGGACTCAAGCCTCACACCTAGAAGGTCATACAAGATTTTACATACACATTTCTCAGTCCTGCTTTGCTGCTCTCTTTAAAAGCCAAGTGTAACTTCAGTTAAATTGTAGGTCAGGAATGGCGTCATGAATTTGACAAAGTACATTTACATATAAAGTGCTGAGTCACATCTTAAGGTGTGGAGGAAGAGAAACGGGGTTTAGCACCCCCATGGGAAAGAGTGGGATATGGTGGGTGTTGCTTGTAGGTGCCATTGAGACAACTCTGACTCCTAGCAACCCAATGAACAGCAGAACCAAACACTGCCTGGTCCTGCGCCAGCCTCATAATCCTTGCTATGCTTGAGCCCACAGTTTCAGCCACTGTGTCAATCCATCTCATTGAGGTTCTCCCTTTTCTCTGACTGTCCACTTTAGCAAGCATGATTTCCTTCTCCAGGGACTGGTCCCTTCTAACTACCTGAACAAAGTAGGTGAGATGAAGTCCTATCATTCTCACTTCTAAGGAGCATTTTGCAGCACTTCTTCCAGGACAGATTTATTCATTCTTCTGATGTTCATAGTATTTTCAGTATTCTTTGCCAACACAGCATTTCAAAGACATCAATTCTTTCTATGTCTTTCTTACTCATTGTTCAGCTTTCACATGCATATGAAGCAATTGAAAATATCTTGGCTTGAGTTAGGCACACCTTAGTTTTCAAAGTGACATATTTGCTTTTCAACACTTTAAAGACATCTTTTCAGCAGATTTGTCCAATGCAATATGACATTTGATTTCTTGACTGCTACTTCTCAGATTATGGGTGTTGATTGTGAATCCTAATAAAATGAAATATTTGACAGTTTCAATATTTTCTCCATTTATTGTGATGTTGCTTATTGTTCAAGTTGTGAGGATTTTTGTTGTCTTTATGATGAAGTATAATCCATACTCAAGGCTGGAGTCTCTGATCCTCATCAATAAGTGCTTCGCATCATGTTCCCTTTCAGCAAACAAGATTGTGTCGTCTGTATATTGCAGGTTATTAATGAGTCTTCCTCCAATCTTGATGCAGCATTCTTCTCAGATTGTTTGCTTAGTGTACAGATTGAATAAGTATGGTGAAAGGATACAAACCTGATGCACACCCTTCTTGATTTTAAACCATGCAGTATTCCCTTGTTCTGTTTGAACAATTGCCTCTTGGTCTATGTACAGGCTCCGCATGAACACAATTCAGTGTTCTGGAATTCCCATTCTTCTCAATGGTATCCATAATCTGTTATGATCTACAAAGCCAAATGTCTTTGAACAATGTGAAACAAAACTCAAAATCATATTAAAAAAAAAAAAAAAAAAACTGGTTTGTGGCTCCGATCGAGAGAGCCTGGTGAGACCCCCGAGACTATGGCCCCTACTTACCCTTCAGGTCTGGAACTGAACTCACTCCTGTGGCTTCCAGTCTAACAATAGACAGGCATATAGGTGAATATTTACATCAGGTAGTTATACTCCCTATCAATTGTGGGAGAACAGAAGGGGAGTGTTTGCACAGGGAGATAGCTCAGGGGCAGGAATGAATAGGAAAGAAGGACACAGAGAAGCAGTAACTACAGGAAAGAAGTAGGAAGAGAGTTGTTACATCGTGAGGAATTACAGTCAATGTCATGAAACAAAATGTATATGAACTGCTGTATGGCAAATGAATTTGAGCTGTAAACATTCACTCAAATCACAATAAAAGCTTCTTAAAAAGTCAAATGCATTTGTATGATCAATAAAACACCGATAAACATCTTTCTGGTATTCTTTACTTACAGCTAAGATCATCTGACATCAACAATGATATCTCCTGTTCCACGTCTTCTTCTGAATCCAGCTTGCATTTCTGGAAGTTCCCTGTCAATATACTGCTGCTAGCCATTTTTTAAATACCTTCAGCAAAATTTTACTTGCATGTGATATTAATGATATTGTTCAATAATTTCCACATTCTATTATGTCACCTTTCTTTGGAATGGGCACAAATATTAATCTCATCCAGTCAGTTGGCCAGGTACCTTTCTTTCAAATATCTTGGCATACACAAATAAGAGCCTCCAGTGCTGTATCCATCAGTTGAAACCTCTCAACAGGTATTCCATCAATTCCTGGAGCCTTATTTTTTGCCAACTCCATCAATAATGCTTGGACTTCTTCCTTCAATACCATGGGTTCTTGATCATATGCTATTTATTGATATGACTGAACATCAACCAATTCTTTTTGGTACAGTGACTCTGTGTATTTCTTCCATCTTCTTTTGATGCTTCCTGCATCATCCAATACTTTGCCCAGAGAGTCATTCAATATGTCTTGTGGGTAGGATAGAGAAATAAGCTGCCGTGTAAAGCAAAAGTTTTGTTTTTTTTTTTTTCACAAGTCCTCAGAGTTAATGTTGTTGTTGTTGTTATGTGTTAATATGGAATCTTTATTCGACTGATTTTGTGACCTTCAGTAAGTCATGTCATCCCTGGCAACTTCTGTCTACTTGTTAGCAAATTAGGGTTTAAGATTTTCCCTTCCAGTCATAAAGGGGATTGTAATAATTGGTTTTGTTCAGCTCTTGAAAGACTCAGATAAAAAGATCTTCTTAAGTGCAAAGTATTACTCAAGTACCATAGAATCAAGGCATGAGGACAGAATTAAAATGTTTTTTTTTTTTCACTCTGCCCTACCAATGTTTTCTCTCAGACTTCCAAGCATCAAGGTTTACTGAGGAGAAGGTATTATACAGGTCTTTGCAGATAAACATGGCTCTCCATCTGATTTTTCAGGACTGGCATAGTGCAAATGTTCTCCTGGATTCAGAACTTACAACTGTCATTTCCTACCCTTGAGCATGTGGTTTAGCTTCTCTGGCCATTAAATTGTTTTGTTGTTAGTTTCCAGGGAGTCAGCTTCAATTCACGGCATCCCCAAAGACAATAGAAAGCAGCTGCCTAGTCCTGCACAATCTTCACACTTGTTGGTATGCTTCAATCCATTGTTGCAGCTGCACTGTTTTGAGCACCTTCCAACAAAGACGCTTCACCTTCCAGCAATATATATGACAACATTCTGTTGTGATCCATAAGGTTTTGTAGTGCAATGAATTACTTAATATGGTTCTTCTAGCCAACCAGCCAGACGACTGGGTAGAACTATACAAATATGAGGTGTTTGTGGCCCACCAAGGGGAGAGGAGAGCTTGCTAATAAGATAAATAAGGCACCTGGCAAACTTGTGTTGATGGGACCATGGAAATAAGGTGTATGGAACCCAAATGAGGGGACTGGTCAGTGTTGCCATCCCATTAGGCTTGAAATGAGCCATCGCAGAGGTGGAAGACAGAAGAAGAGCCAGTGGTGGCACACATCCTTAGACCTAGGATCTCTGCACTGAGGTGATAGAGAGATGGCTGAGAGGCAGCTGAGAGATGGTGAGAAGCGGCAAAGGCAGCAGAACAAAGAGACAAGCACAGAGAGATCAGCGAGCCCACAGAACAAGAAAGCGGAGTGCTTTCAACAGGAGGCTTGCTAGCAGAGTGGGATAACTCTCTGGCACACCTGTGAAAGAGCTTTGTAACTCTGGCCCAAGCAGAGCAGAGGCCAAGGGACAAAATGAAGGGTGCCTGTGGCATGGCTGAGAAGAGGTTGTCCTGATCAAAGAATTGTACCCTGAGCATTCCTGGACCTGAATTGTTACCTGTTACTTCCCTAATAAGCCTCATAATCATCAGTATTGTTTGTGAGTTCTATGTGGCCATTGCAACGAAATACTGAACACAACAGAGAAGTAGGCAAGGACGATTGGTGTCAGAATTGATCAAAT
>NW_006921998.1:583821-584327 GCF_000298275.1 Orycteropus afer afer
ACAATTAATTGTGGACATTTATTTGGATTTCTAACAGCCAGTATATCCATATTAACAAGGATTTCCCTGTTGTTGAACACTTTGAAACTGACCTGGTAGATGGTCTCTTGAGTTAGCACACCAAATAATCAGCCTTCTCTTTGCTTGCTTGGGAATCCTGTTGTGGAATATATTGCTAGCATGCCCTTCTACTCCACTCTTCCTCCAAAAAGTAACTTTCCTTTAAAGATTTGTACCCATCACTCACCATCCCTACCCCCCCCCAAAAAAAAAAGAAAAAAGAAAAAACTCAACATGAAATGGAAAGGAAAATGGGCTGAGGACTTAGGAGGTAACAACAGAGAGGGAGAAAAATGACAGGTTAGGATTTATGGTGGAGGTCACAAGTTGACTGGAGGTTTTGATGGTTTGTATTGAAAAGTAAGGCAAACTGAGGACTCAAAGTTACCCCATTCGTTTTTGGGTTGAAACATTTATATGGCTAAAGCTTTCTCTGATACTCTATA
>NW_006921998.1:586727-591367 GCF_000298275.1 Orycteropus afer afer
AATCTTTTGAGTTGCTATTGTCACTTTGAACCTATGTAGATAGTTCTTAAAAGAGCATAAAGGTCAAGCCAGGTGTTTTTACTTGTTTAGCTAAGCTATTCAGTTTTAAGAATCCTTCACAGGATATTTTTGGTTTAAGTTTTAAAGATTTTCTCAGGGCAATTGTTTCAAGGCTTCATCATCTCCCATGGCTCTAGAAAGTCAGGAGTCCCTGAGAATTTTCAATTCTATTCTGAGTTTTCTCCCTTTTGATCAGGAGTCTTCTTCTGAAATGTTCAGACATGGTAGCTATGCAAAGTCCAGTACGCCTGATGTCGTGACAGTGGAGGCAATTAGCCACACATTTCTTCTGATCCTCTTATTCCTGACTCCCCTTCTTTCTCTGTTGCTCTGTGCTAAATAGAGAACAATTGTCATAACTGGGATGGCCACACAAAAGCTTTTAAGCTCCAGATCATCACACAAAGAACTAGGAGGTAGAGCAGAAGCACTCAACATGTTATCAGGTGAATTAACTAGATGTACCATGAAACCATGAACCTGAACTTCCACATTAAGGGACCAAATCCCATGAGGTTTTTGATTGTACATAAACAGTCTCAGAAGCTACTCTCCCCGCCCCGCCTTTTTTTTGTTATTGTTGTAAATATAGCTATCACATAACTTTTGCCTATTCAAATTTTTACAAGTCTACAATATATTGACATGAATTACAATAGTTAATGTGATTTAATCAATGTGATTTTTCCATCATTGTTAATCCACTTGTCCCTGGTAACCACTAATAAACTTTGATCTCTATAGATTTGCCTTTTCTCATCTTTTTACATAATCCGGGTGCCCCCTTGGTTGCCTTTCCTATCAGGAGCTCTGGTGACGTACTGCCTAAGGCATTTGACTGCTGACCAGAAGGCTGGTGACTCAAATCCACCAGCCACTCCTCAGAAGGAAAACTGGGCAACCTACTTCCGTAGAGACACCACTTCAGAAACCCAAGGCAGGGTCGTTATGACTCAGAACTGACTGCACAGCAGTGAGTGAGTTGAGTGAGGAGTCATATAGCATTTGTCCTTTTGTGATTGACTTATTTCACTCAGCATAATGCTTCAAGCTCCATCTATTCGTATCATGTATCAAGACTTTTTTCTACTGGCTAAGTAGCATTCCATTGTAGGTACATACCACATTTTGTTTATCCATTCATCTGTTGATGGGCATTTAGTTTGTTTCCACCTTTTGCCTATCATGAACAGTGCTGCGATGAACATTGGTATACAAGATTCTGTTTGAACCTCTGATTTCAAGTCTTCTGGGTATATACCAATGAGAGGAATTGCTGGGTCATATGGTAGTGCTATTTTTATTTTCTTGAGTAACTGGCACTGTTCTCCACAATGGCGGTATCATTTTACATTCCCACCAGCAAGGAATAAGGGTTCCCATATCCCCACATCCTCGCCAACATGTGTTCTTTTCTGTTTTTGTTTTTATGTCACCTATCCTAGTGGGAAGAAGCAGGCCTTTCTAAGGACTACACTTTCAGGCCTGCTGTGTTTCCTCTTATCTGCACAAAAGAGCATGTATTTAGAAGTACAAATTATAACGGGATTAGATTCTTGTTCTAACTGCCCTTGGGAAAGATATGTAAACTTTTGGGGCCTTATTTTTCTCAGGTGCAAAAAGTTGAGCAATAGCATCTCACAGATGGCTTGTAAAGAAGATAAATATAAAGCACAAAGCTTTATTTTATTGATACTCAATAAAATGTAGTTGTTTCTGATATTATAACTAATATTGTCATTGGCACTATTGTCATTATGCTGCTATCCTGAATTGTTACTACCTAGAAGCTCTTCTTAAATGTCTTTGCCCCACTCCAAAATATTGATTCACATTTTATATAACAGAGTATGCTTCCCAAAAAAGGTATAAAACACAGGTGAATTCTTAGCCCTATTAGAATTTCCCAAAGACAAAGTAGGAAATTGTACATTTTAATTGGGCTTGATTTTATTCTATTATTTGAATTTCTGGAAAAACTGACCTAGTCTTTGTAGTAATCACTCCCTCGTGGGGATTTTGTGAAAATTAAAATAAATAACAAATTGTGTTGCTTTAAACCTGTAAGGTACCATAGAGATACAGGTAATTTTTAAAACCCAGTTATCTAAAAGATACAAAAGCAGCCCCCTTATATAAATAAACATTCATTAGAATAATTTCTAAAGATTTTTAGATTGTTTGTCCAAAACATTTACCCAGAAAGATCTGGCAAGAACAACTCTGTTTCTGTTGGTAGTCATAGAGATTTCTGCTCCATCGGGACCTTCAAGGTCCCAGAATCTTTCCAACACATTGTCCTCCTATTCTTTGACTGGAATACTGTCCTTATCTGCATTGTTTAAACTAAATACTATCATGTTTATGTATTAAGAGACGGTCAAAGAACCATAGCCCAGAGGCAAGTGACTTAAGTGAGGGATCACCCAAAGACCTATAGGTCACTTTTCTTCACATTCCATTGGCTCAAACATATGCGGTGAGCCATCCATCTCCAAGGGAAACTGGGAACTGCAGTTTCTCACTTAGCAACAGTGTACATGTGTAGAAGGAGACATTGGATTTTAGGGAAAAAGTTAGCACATTTTACTGTCAATAAAACCTCCTTCTACTGAATTTTTCTGATGAATATTCATTCCTGAAAATTTCCTAATATGTATCTCATCTTCCTAAGAAAACTTTTTATTCTAGAAATAATGTGTCAACTGAGATTCAAACTCAGATATCACTTAAGGATCGTGTTCTTTGTTTTGTTTTGTTTCAGTCAGGTCTCTGTCTTTTGAATGTTTTAATGTTTCCTGCCTCTCTTAGCACCACACCTTGAAATTAAATACATGATAAATTGAGAAGCAGCTTCATCAAAACCAATTGCCATTGAGTTCATTCCTTCTCATAGTAATCCCATGTGTTTGAGTAGCTCAGGTGGTGTAGTGCCTAAGACATTTGAATGTTAACCAGAAGCCTGGCAGTTCAAACCCACCAGCCACTCCTCAGAAGGAAGAGTGGGCAATCTACTTCCATAGAGATGCCACCTTGGAAACCCAAGGAGGGTTCGCTATGAGTCGGAATCGAGTCGATGACAGTGAGTTTGTTTTTCGGTTTGGTGCTCCACAGAGTTTTAAAGGCTAACTTTTCTGAAGTAGATTGCTAGGACTTACTTGCAAGTCACCTCTAGAGGGACTCAAACCTGCAACCTTTGTTTAGTAGCTGAGAGCACTAACCATTTGCACCAACCAGGGACTCCAAACTTCATCCAAGCAGGCTTGTTGACATGATTTATTGCATGGAACTTAGTTTTTCCAGCACAGAACCCAAGTAGTGGGTGATAGAGAGACTGCTGTGTGGATCAAGTTTAACACTATTACTCCTTCTCATTCATTCTGGAGGAACTTAATTGGTTCACAAGCATATATTACTGGGAGCCCAATAAATAATTATTCAAAGTCAGTACTTATTCTTTAAAGAACCTGCTGTGTAACTTTTGAGGTTTTGTGGCTAAAACTAAAAGCAATTCTGGGACACAATTCATCACTGTATGTTTCTAGCTGTGAATCTACCTCAAAATCAGATCATTTTCTGTGCTTTATTTACTATTCCCAGTTAAATGTATTCCTTGATATCAATATAAGTCTAACTGGCAATTGTTCTAGTGATCCTGGCAAGGATTCAAATTTTCATTAAAATAAAATAAGTTGCCAAGTCTTTGGAAGCCTTTTCAATGCTACAATTGGGTTGAGTATACTAGACTATAAATCCCCTTAAATCTGTGTTGATTGATTTATATTGAAGGAAATACAAAAGAAGAGAAATATGTCAAAAGGAAATGAGGTATCATCTATCATTTCTTTATCCATACACAGTCTAATGAATTATGTTTAATGCATGTAATTCCAACTCCCATAGAATTTTAGGAACTTGAGTCAAAACTTATCTCAAGCTTTCCATGGTTGTTAAGCTACTCCACAAACACATGGTGAACACCAACAGTTTGTTGAATACCTTCTATATGCCTACTAGTTTATTAATGTTGGATACATATTGATGGACAAAAAAAGAATTGTCCTCAGTTCAGAGAGGATTAAGTTTAGTGGAGGAAGTGGACAAATACCAAGTAAGCAAACAAATACTTAAGTGTGAATTGTGACACATCCATGAGGGAAGAAGATAGGACTCTGTGAAAGAGACTGATGAGGAGCAGGGGAGCTCAAGGAGGACTTTCTGAAGTCAAGGTCTTTTGTGCCAGACCTAAAAAGAGAATTAGTTATGAAAAGAGGAATAAGAAGGATTCCCAGTTGAAAATACAATAATGTACAAAACCTTTAAAGAAAGGTTTATTATACTCAGGCAACTGGTGGAACTTAATGTAAGTGAATCATTGTGGTTGAAGAAGATAGTTATATAAGATGAGACAAACCAAGTGGGCATGGAACAGGCCAAGTACAGCCATGTAGGCTGGATGTGATTGCAAGTTCACTGGGAAAACATTGAAGGCATTTAGGTAGGGAAGTGGCATGGTCTATGCCTTTTTTTGTGTGTGTGTGATTTGGGTGAAGATTTACAGAGCAAATTCACTTTCCATA
>NW_006921998.1:598657-619777 GCF_000298275.1 Orycteropus afer afer
TTCTTCCTTACCAATTTGGATGCCTTTGATTTCCCTTTCTTGCCTTATGGCCCTGGCTAGGACTTCCAGTATAATGTTGAATAGAAGTGGTGATAGCAGGCATTCTCTATGCCTTTTAAAAGTTATGTGTAGTAGAATGAATTTGGTCAAGAAGGAAGAATAAAGAAGGGAGGGACCATTAAGGAAGATATGCAGTAGTCTAGCCAAGATATTATAGTGGTTTAAACTAAAAAATGTGATAGGCAAGATTTAAAATAAGAGAGACAATGCAATCTGTATTTTGGAAATAAAAATGACAGGATTTGTAGATGGATTTAATATGGTGGTAAGGAAAAGAGAGAGAATACAGGTGATTCCAAGGTTTCTGACTTAAGCAAATCAACAGGCAGATATTGGTGCCAGTTACAAAGACGCAGAAAATTAGAAGAGGAAAGTTGACTGTAGATGTGGGTGTTAGGAATTAGGGATGAAAATTTTGAACTTAGGCATGTAAAGTTTCATAAATTCTAGTGGTTGGACCTATGATTCCTGAGCTAAAAATTGTGTTCAGGGCTAAAATTATAAATTTAAGAGTCATCAGACATAGATGATATATAAAGCCAAGGGAATGGATGATTACTAAGAGTTATTTCTTTAAAAAAAAAAAAAAAAAAGTATGTATTGAGTACATACTATAACAGAGACAAGCTCTGGAACAAGCACCTTAGGTGCAATTAACTCCCTTAATTCTCTTAGCAGTCCTATGAAGTAGGTATTTTTTAATATAAAGCAGTTGAGCCACAGAATGTTTAAGGAACTCTCCCAAGATTGCATGGCAAAGAAGTGAGAAATCTGTGATTTGAACTATGGGATTCTGGCTCCAGAGTACATAACCTTAATCACTGACAATGATTAAAGACAAGAGAGGAGGATACATACAGGCTTGAGACATATGGAACGCTGACATTTAGAGGATCACTAAAGGAGAAGGAGACAACAAAGTATTCTGAAACAAAACAGTGAGGAAAAAAGAAAAAAAAAGAGAGTGTGTGTGTGTGTGTGGTTTAACATAAGTTTAGTCCTTCGAGAAATAGAAAACGTATTAAATGCAAGCAAGCTAAGAATAGAGAAATATTTGTATCAGTTGTCTTCGATGTAGTTAAGTCATTTGGCTGCTAACCAAAAGGTCAGTGGGTCGAACCCACCAGCTGCTCCATGGGAAAAAGATGAGGCAGTCTTCTTCAGTAAAGATTTACAGCCTTGGAAACCCTGTGGGGGTTGCTATGATTTGGAATTGACTCAAGCCATTGAGTTTGGTTTTTGGTTTTTGGATGGTAAGGAATAGAAAGCTAGCCTAGTTAACAGAAGAGGAGAAAAAAAAAGTCTCTGGAAGAATATAATACATCTCATAGAACTGAATGAAAACAAAAGCAAAATGCCTTGCAAGAGAGCAACTTCTCAGAGACTACAGATATCTGCTTAAAATTAAACTAATAATGAGGGGCACCATATTTAATGAACACCAACTTCATCTTATGTCAAACATTTCTCATCCCCTATGCTGTGGCCAAGCTGGGATCCTTTCAATTTCTTGACCATGACCTTTTTATTGAGAAATAACCAAATTCTGACATTTTTCAGGAGGAAACTGGAGCCAGGATGTAAGCCTTTGGCTATATACAATGCAACACACTGCCATGAATTTGGATCCGCTCATAGCAACCCCACCTTGGGTTTCTGAGGCAGTATATCTATGGAAGTAGATTGCCTAATCTTCATTCTGAGGAATGGCTGGTGGGTTTGAACATGCAGACTTCTGTTAGCAGTCAAATGCCTTAGGCACTATGCCACCAGAGCCCTTACGCCTTTGGCTGAGGGAGAGAGAGAAGGCAGGAGCACACCACCAAGACTTGGCCTTGAGTTACCTCCTTTTCCTGTCTCATTGTTGGGCTTTCCCAGAACATCCTCTAATACTTTTTCTTCATGTCATGGTCAAAACAACAGCCATGTCTACAAGTTATTTACTTATTTTTACATTATTAAGGAAAGAATCACTTTGTAGAAGAGCTTCTGGTTCGTCCTCAACTTAGGTCTTTTACACATGTTATTTCCCTGGCGTGCATTTTCCCTGCTCTTCAACATGGGTAGTTCTTTATCATGCTTCCAGTTTTATTTTCATATTGCCTCCCCTGATGATATGTCCAAGTAGGCCAAACTCCCACTCTTGGATACACTCTATCACTGCACTCAACTAGCGTCTTTACTAGCATTTATCATCATTGGTAATAATACATTTATTTCTTGGATAATTTGGACTGGAAGAAGACTTATTAATAACCTGTGATATTCAGAAGACACAACCTTGCTTGCTGAAAGTGAAGATTACTTGAAGTACTTACCAATGAAGATCAAAAACTACAGTCTTCAGTATGGATTACACCTCAATGTAGAGAAAACACAACTGAACCAATAAGGATCATGGTGATAAATGGAGAAAAGATTGAAGTGTGAAGGATTTCATTTAACTTGAATCCACAAACAATGCCAATGGAAGCAGCAGTCAAGAAATCAGAAGATATATTGCATTGGGCAAATCTGCTGGAAAAAAAAAAAAAAACTCTTTAAAGTATTTAAGAGCAAAGATGTCACTCTGAAAATTAAGGTGCACTTCACTCAAGCCATGGCATTTTCAATTGCTAATATGTATGTGAAAGCTGGACAATGAATAGGGAAGATGGAAGAAGAATTGATGCAGTTGAATTGTGGTGTTGGTGGAGAATACTGAAACCATCATGTACTGCCAGAATAAACAGATCTGTCTTGGACAAAGTACAGCTGGATTGATCCTTAAAAGCAAGAATGGCATGCTTCATATCATGTATTTTGTTCATGTTGTCAGAAGGGACCATTCCCTGGAGAAGGATATCATGCTTAGTAAAGCAAAAGTTCAGGAAAAAAAGAAAAAGACCTTCCTTCAATGAGATGGATTGACACAGAGGCTACAATGATGAGCTCAAGCATAGCAAAGATGTGAGTATGGCACAGGACCAGGAAGTGTTTCATTATATTACAGACTGAGTCTCTATCAGTAGAATCCAACTCAATTTGTTTTCATTCTGTCTTCTCATCAGATGGGAAATTAAAAGCCCAGGCCACTGATGTTTGACTTGCCCACAAAAACCTAGTAATTAATTATTTTCCTGACACACAGAGTTTGCTGATTGAATAGATGAATGTGTTTGAGACACTTCAGACAGCTCTTTCTCTAACCATGAGCAAGGCCTGGGCTCTCTGTGAAGGGCTTTTGTGATTATGTGCAGCCTGAAAGAATGACTCTCTCCTGGCTAACCTGTGTCTTTTCTCCATCTTGTTTCTTCATCTTTGGTTCTGTTCCACCTTTTCAGGCAAACTATTTGTGCAGCCCTAGAATCTAGATGCCCTCACAAACAGTCTGCCTGGTATTCTTGAATTCAAAGACCTGCATCCCTGTGTAGCCAACTTTACCATATGACCAGTTAAGTATGATTGTCTGACCCTACTTGTCTGTGGAAAAGTTGGGAAGAGGTACAAAAATGAAAGAAACAGTGCCAGCACCTCCAAACACTTCATGAACTAGTAAATTATAAAACATTACTAAAGAATCATTGAAGTGAAATTGAGTACAGAGTTTATAAATATGGCTTAAGGGCCCTAAGAAATACTTTATAGGCACCATTCATGAGCATAATATCCTCATTGTAGTTGAGTGGGATAAAAGGCTATCAGCTTCAAGAAAGAGTTAATTTTTGAGTCAATCTGATCAAGTAATCACCACATAAATTATTTTGTGTAAATGATCAATTGACATTACCCAAGTACCAAGTTTGCAAAATGAATAGAAATACATTAGCTAGGTAGCTACCAACAGTCAACTCCAACTCACGGCAAACGTGTACAACAGAACAAAACATTTTCCAATTCTGAGACATGATCATGATTGTGACATTGTTGCAGCTGTTGTGCTAATGCATCTCATGAGGGTCTCCCTAACCCTGTTGGCCCTCTGTTTCACCAAACACAAAGTCCTTCTCTAGAGATTGAGCCCTCCTGATGCTATTTGCAAAGCAAGCAAATCATACAGCACTCTGCTGTGTTCCATGACCTTTGGTTACAAAGAGAAACGTTTAGAGTGAACTAAAATATCACCTATCAAATCCCTCAAGTTAAAGGACTTTTTTTTCTAAGCATTCAAATAGGTCAAATAAAACCATTTTTTCAAATATGATATATAACCACTATTTTTAGGCCAATATACTATTTAATTTCTAGTTTTATTTTTCATACATTGCCGAGTCATCTTCAAAAATTTCCAAAGGAAACTTGCAAAAGACATATGTATAGTATGACCATTAAAATACACATTATAATTACACAGCATTTATAAGGAAAGACTAAACTTACTACAAATTTAAGCAACAAAAGTTGCTGCTGTTTAACATCATATTTTGTTCTTAACTAACTTCTAAACACCAAATTCAGCTCTTCCTTGTACTTGCACAAATGGGCCAATGACATTTCCTAATTTTTTATTCTTTTGGGTCCCCTCAAGTGTAGTTTCTGTTTGTATCATTTCAACTTTAGGCAGTTATCTACTTATTTGGTCTTCCTACCTTTCTAAATCAATCCTGTTCTTGTCTCATAAATAAATTTTTTTAAAAAAAAATCACTGCTATCAAGTCAATTCCAACTCACAGCGACCCCTCATTGGGTTTCTGAAGTGGCAAACCTTTATGGAAGTAGATTGCCTTTTCTTCCTTTCTCAGAGCAGCTGGTGGATTTTTGAACCTCCAACCTTCTGGTTTGCAATCAAATGCTTTAGGCACTGTGCCACCAGATCCCCTTTGTCTCATAAACAGATTATTTAAAAAAAATTTAAAAAACACATTTTATTGAAATTTCTTAGGAAAGGAAAAACAAAAATCAATATAGCAGTAGCTTAATACTATCTCATGAAGAAAGTAAAAAGCATGAGTTTTTCCATTAAAATCCAAACTGGATCTTCTTACCAGAAACATGATCCATTGCAGAGGTCTTCATGGGGGAAAATACATATATAACCAAACCCACTGCTATCAAGTCGATTCTAACTCATAATGATCCCCATTGGTTTTCCAAGGCTAGAAATCTTTACAGAAGATTGCCTCATCTTCATCCCATGGAGCAGCTGGTAGGTTTGTACCATTGACCTTCTGATGAGCAGTCAAAAAGCTTACCAACTACACCATCAGAGCTTCTATGTATATATAACTAAACATTATTTGAAATAAGCATATTTTAAGAAAGGATATTATTAGTTTCTTTGCAGTTTATTGTTACAGATTATGATCTGTGATTATTTAAGACCTCTGTGTCCCCATATGTTATCCACAGGGGTTATGGATGGGGCTGGGAGTGGGCAATAATGTTCTTCATGGAACTAATAGTAGATTAAACACATCTTAATACACTGTACACAACTAAGCAACTGGCTACTTGTCAGTAACAGAATTAAGGAACCACGTAGTCTGTGCAATTAATGGAATGCTAATGATACCAACTTGATTTCTTCTGGAACTGCACATAAAACCCCATATTACTTTCCTAATGGAGGGCAAGCTTATTACTGAGTACATCTTGTGTTCTCATTAATAAGTGCTATGGATTTATTGGACAGATTACATTTATTGAAAACAGAATGGGAGCATGGAGTTAATTACAGGTTTTTCTAATTAATTAGTGCTTTATGTGACTAGAATAACCTTCAGCTGACCATTGTGCTCTGCTAGAGCTGAACAAAGCTTAGATTCAGGTGAGGCCATCTCCTGCAGTGGCTTTGTACTGCCTTCTGAAGAGTGTCACTAGCACTGGAGATGTAAGGATGATGTGTGGGTCACTTCAAAGAGTAGAAACTCAAGAGCCACTTAATCCTTGTCTGATTACCCTAGGAATCCTCCCTGGACTTCAAACCAAAAACGAAACTCACTGCCATCAAGTCAGATCTGATTCATAGCAACCCTTCCTTCAGTTTCCAAGGTGGTCACTATGGAAGTAGATTGCCCAATCTTCCTTTTGAGGAGTAGCTTGTGGGTTTGAACCACCAGCCTTCTGGTTACCAGTCAAATGCCTTAGGCACTACATGTTAGCCAACTCACAGTAGTGCAGAGGGATTTAAAAGAAATAATGTATAGCTGCATGAATAGACACTTCACCAAGGATGATATTCAGGTAGCCAGAAATACATGAAGACATGTTCACAATTATTGGCCATCAAAGAGATACAAATCAAAACAACAATGAGATACCATTTCACCCCAGCACTGATGGCAAGATTCAACAAGACAGAAAATAACAAATGCTGGTGGCTTTGTAGAGAGATTGAGACTCTCATACACTACTAGTGGGACTATGAAGTGATACAACCACTGTAGAAAGCAGTATGGCAATTCCTGAGAAAGCTGAAATTGGAGATATCATTTGACTCAGCAATTCCATTTCCAGTTACATATCCTAAAGAGCTGAAAGCCAGGATAGGGACAGATATATAATATGCACAACCGTGTTCATCTCAGCACTATTTATAATAGCAGAAAGATGGAAACAACCTATGTGCTCATCAACAGAAGAGTGGATGACCAAACTATGGTACAAACACACAATGGAATGCTAAGCAGCACTAAAAAATAATGCACCACGTAACATGGATGCACTTGGAGGACATTATGCTGAGTGAAATATGTCACTCACAGAAGGACAATTATAGTATTAGTTCGTTGTTGTAGAGGGTCAAGGAAAGGTTTATATATGGAGGGAAATTTTTGTTGGTTGCCAGGGGTGTGAGGGGAGGGGAGGGAACACTGCAAAAAAAATGCGTTAACCTATGTCACTTTAGTTTTGTGTGTTTCACTGTATATAAATTATATTTCAGTAAAATGCATTTTTTAAAAAATGTATGTATATCTGGAGGTGTTTACATGTGGTAGACACTGATGCTGAATTCCTCAGCCCCTCTATTGAGTAGGTCCAAGACAAACAAAAATATCCCATGCTGACACATTTTGGGTTTTCTGGTGAAAGTGAATGATACATTTGGCTTTTTTTTAAGTTGCCTTTGGGATCAACTAATCTCACCCTCTCACACTTTACAAGAGGCCAATACAGAAGTCCTGGTTTGTGTGGTGGCTGTTTGTCCTACAGTAAAATGAAAGTCTCTACCTACTTTGCCTTTACACCATGTCTTCTGCCTCTCAATTCAGAATTTTTCATCCTAGACTACACTGCCTCTGGAATTCTAAGGCATATTGCCCATATACCATAAGCAAAATCATGAAATCTTCAACCAGAAAATCATACATATTTATTGAGTTTCTACAGAAAATGTGAGTATAATAAATATTTGGTTATTGTTATTCTTGTAACTGCCACTGAATTGGCTGCAAGCCATGGCACCCTTAGGTATAACAATGAACCATTGCCACTCCCATGTCATCTTCATGTAGGTTGGTATGTTTAAGTCTATTCTTGTGGCTATTCTGTCAGTCCATCTTATTCTGGGATGCCCTGTTTTCACCAGCTTCACCAAACATGATGTCCTTTCCTACAGTTTGGTCTTTCTTGATGGCATGGCCAAAGCAAGTGAGCCAAAGTCTTGACATTCATCTTTCTGATATGGATACTAAAGAAACAGATGTGATTCTTACCCTGGAGAAGTGAAGGTGTTAATGGCAATGTGGTATTGTGGACACATTGGTTGGTATTAGTATCTGTCTTCTATCTCTTATGTGCACAGTTTGGTGTCCTCTCATTTCCCAATGTTATTATGGTGGTCATATATCCTTCCCGTATATCCCTCCCCCTACCCATGTCAGCGTGTAAGCCCCAACTAGCCCTAAATTAATTGTTCCCATTCCCTCCCCATGCCGGTAACCTACTAGGTGAGTCCCCTTTCCCAAGCAAACCTGTCTCTGTCTTTTTACAGTAATGGGCTCATACGGTACTTGTCCTTCTGCGATTGACTTGTTTCACCCAGCATAATGTCCACCAGTTTCATCCACATAGCAAGATGATTCACATATCCCTTATTGTTCTTTAATGTGGCATAGTATTTCATTGTGTGGATATACCATAATTTGCTTATCCACTCATCTATTGATGGGCATGTAGGTTGTTTCCATCTCTTTGCTATGGTGAATTGTGCTGCGATGAACACAGGTGTACATATGTCTGTTCGTGTGCTATCTCTCACCTCTTAGGATATATTCCTAGTAATGGAACTGCTGGGTCAAATGGTACTTCTATTTTCAGTTTTTTAAGGAAACGCCATACCGTTTGCCACAATGGTTGTACCATTTTACAATCCCACCAGCAGTGCACAAGAGTTCCAGTCTCTCCACAACCCTGGCAGCATTTGTTACTACCTGATCTTTTGAACTTTGCTATTATTGCTGGGATGAGATGATACCTCCCTGTTGATTTGATTTGCATCTCTCTAATGATTAATGATCGTGAGCAATTTCTCATGTGTTTGTTGGCTGCCTATGTATCTTCTTTGGTGAAGTGTCTGTTCAAGTCTTTAGCCCATTTGTGAATTGGGTTATTTCTCTTTTTGGTGTTGAGGTGTTGAAGTTTTCCGTAGATTTTAGAGATAAGTCCTTCATCAGATATGTCATAGGCAAATATTTTCTCCCAATATGTAGGTTCCCTTTTTACCCTTTTGATGAAATCTTTCGATGCGCACAAGAATTTAATTTTTAAAATGTCGCAGTCATCTAGTTTCTCTTCTATCTCCTGCACATTCTGCGTTATGCTTGACAGTCTATTTATGCTGTAAATTAGAGTTCCTAGGTTTGCCCCTATTTTATCTTTGATGAATTTTATAGTTTTGGGTTTTACATTTAAGTCTTTGATCCAGCTTGAGTTTGTTTTTGTGTATGGGGTGAGGTATGGGTCTTTTTTCATTTTCCTACAGGTAGATATCCAGTTTTGCCATCACCATTTGTTAAAGAGGCTATCTCTTCCCCATTTAGTGGGCTTTGGGCCTTTGTCAAAGATCGATTGTCCATAGATGGATGGGTCTGTGTCTGAACTTTCGATTCTGTTCCATTGGTCTATCTGTCTATCATTGTACCAATACCATACTGTTTTGACTGCTGTGGCTATATAGTAGTTCTTAAGATCTGGGACTGTGATACCTCACACTTTGTTTTTCTTCTTGAGAAGTGCTCTGCTTATTTGAGATCTCTTTCCTTTCCATATGAAATTAGTAATTAGTTTTTCCATGTCCTTAAGATATTTTGTTGAAATCTGGATTGGGATTGCATTAAATGTATAGATTGCTTAAGGTAGTATTGACATTTTCACAATGTTTAGTCTACCTATCCATGAATAAGGCTGTTCTTCCATTATGTAGTACCCTTGCTGACTCTTGTAGCAGTGTTTTATTGTTTTCTACAAAAGTAATTTTTAGTTCTTTGCTATGACAAGTAGATATGCATATTCAATTTGATATGTATTATGCAGGTTACACATAAAATGCCAAATTACATGCAAAAGAGTTTATAAAATAGGGTAGCCTGATAGAGGGATAAAGAGCATATTAGTATCTGGGGGCAGGCTGCCTTGGTTCAAATCCTAGTTCAGTTGCTTTTTACTCATTAACTTGGGGATTATTTACCATTTTTCTTTCTCAGTTCCTAATTCAAAAGTGACTCTGACCTTTCTAGTCCAAGCAATCAGAATAATGGATTGACATTAAGTAGGATGGGAAAAACTGAAGGCAAAGAGCATTTGGAGAGGGCAATCAGGAGCTCCATTTTGTTTGAGTTTTCAGACAGCTAAGGAGAGTTATGGAGTAGGTGTTAGCATATATCTGTCTAGAGTTCAGGAAAGAAGATCAGGCTGGGAAATAAATATTGGTGACATCAATATCTAAATTATATTTATCACTGTGACACTAGATGAGATCACCAAGAGGACAAGCACAGATATGGTTAGATTTATGTTAGATTTATGTTTTAGAAATATCACTCTGGCAGAATATAAATAGATGTGAGGAATGCAGCAGATGCTATTAGACCTGCTTGAAACCTACTCTGGTAGGTCAAGTTTGAGATCATCAAGGATTTTAAACAACAGCAGTAACCATAGTAATAACAAAAAATGAAGTGTACTCAAGGATATAATAGTAGTTAAAAGAAAAAAATATAACACAAATGTTACCAGGGCCAGGACCCAAATCTTAGTTTTGCAGTCTAGAGGGACAAAAGACAGAGATGGTCTGTCTCTTGCAATTTGTGCTTCTGGCTGCATTGAGTAATTTCTAACTCACAGAGCGCCCATGTGTTTCAGAGTAGAACTGTGCTTCTTTGAGTTTTTAATGACTGCATTTTTAGAAGTAGATCACCAGGCATTTCCTTTGAGGCAGCACCTCTGGGTAGACTCAAGCTTCCAACAATTAGTAGCTGAGTATGCTAATCTTTTGTACTACCCAGGAACTCATAAAATAATTTTAAAAATTCAAATCCATTGCCACTGAGTTGATTCTAACTCATAGTGACTATAGGACAGAGTAGAACTGCCTTATAGGGTTTCCAAGGTCATAAATCTTTTTGAAAGCAGACTGCCATATCTTTCTCCCATGGACAGGCTGGTGGATTTGAACTGCCAACTTTCTAGTTAGTAGCTGAGGGCTAAGATATTGTGCCACCACGGTTCTTTATAAAATAATTAGTACATGATAAATACCCCCAAAATATTATTATTCTTATTCTGAAACATTTAACATGATAATGTTCATGAAGGTAAGATTCATTTTGTTTTTAATTCTGAATCTTACTTTAAATCAGGACAACCTTCAAAATCCCACTTTGTATCTATTGTACTTTGGGTTGAATTTCCCAGAGGGTGAACTCAAGTCTATTAGATTAATGTTAAATTTTTAAGGAAAAAATGAGTCGAGTTTTTCCAGGTGGGAACAACAACCAGTTCCCTTATTACAACATTACAGTTGTTCTTCTACTCAGGCTCTGAACTTCCCCTCTCCCACCTTGGGACAACCTTGAAAATAGACCTAAGCACATGGAGAAGCTATGCTCTTGTTAGATAGCCACTAATGTCATAAGGATTTCGGCCTCCAAGGAGTGTCCTGAGGGCTTGCAGCTGGCACAGTTATGAGAGCTAAGCCCGTCCACGGATGAGCCACACTCATCAAACCAGGCAAGGGTTGGCTGCTCCTAAAGAGGATGTTGTTTTCTTCTCATAATTTGTGTGAGAATTTGATCCTATTTATTTATTGAAATAGTCTGTGCTTCTTTGCTTCTTAGACTATTATTTTGGACTAAAAACACTGGATCTCATCTCCCAGCAATCTAGTGTTCACATCAATAGGCTGTCTTCTTTAAGTGATTTCCTTTTTCATTGAACTATTTGCTTCTTTATTTGACCTTTGACATGATACCCCTTTCAACCTCAGATGCCAAATCTCTAAAACTAGGTGAATAATGTCTTACATGAAGCATTACAATCATTAGAAATTTTATTTGTAATCTTGTAGACTGGAAGCCATGTGACTTGGGTCAGACCAATGGTAAGCATCATTTATTTTTCACTTAAGCCCAGGAACATCAACTCATCATAAATACATGGGTATGAGTTTAAAGAATAATTTATTTTTCTTGAAAATTCAGATCACTGGTTTTCTACCATTGGGGGCACTCAGCTTTAATGACTCCTCCTTTATTATTCTACATTGTGCCACAACTACCCTCACAGGGAGTGTTGAGTAGAGAAAGAAAAATTCTTCAAAGACAGTATCTGTTTTATAGAAAATATATTAAGTTGGCTTTATATTTGAAAATTCACAGTAATTGCATTATCTTATTTATAGGGAGCTCTGGTGGGATAGTGCCTAAGAATTTGAATGCTAACTAGAAGGCTGGTGGTTCAAACCCAACAGCCACTCCTCAGAAGGTAGATTGGGCAATCTACTTCTGTAGAGATACCACCTCAGAAAACCAAGGAGGGGTCACTATGGTAACCTCAGTATTACTAACATTAAAACCCCAGCCAAGAAATGTAAACTATGTAGTCCTTTATGGATCCTTCTTCTTCTCCTGGTGGTGAGTTGACCATAACTGACACTATTTTCTCAGCAGAAAGATTCCCTTCCTTAATGAGGTCTGTTCATGTTTGGCACAAATGAAATATTGACTTGTTTTCTTCTTCATTAAAATTCCTTTGAATTTCTCTAAATTACTACTACCTACAAAATTGACCTGAACATCAAAGCACAAATTTTTGTTGCTGCAGAGAAGTATTTGGACAATCTCATGTCATAGTCCCCCAGGCCAACACAAACTCATTTTCCAAAAGAAACAGAGAATGATTGACTGAGCCCCAGAGAGGTCTTTTCATAAGAAAAAGAAGAAATTCATTCCAGAGTCCCAATTATTAGATATATGGTAACCTCAAAAATATCCGAACATCCACAGTCCTTTATACACCCTCCACAGTTCTTTCAGTTTTGCTTCAAACATTCAAGTAGAAAAACCTCCAGTTATTTTCAGAATGCAAATTCTTCCCTTCCTGGGGTGCAAAACTACTGAGTTACTAAGTTCTCAAGAAGAGAGAACTGCTACAGAGTGTTCAATTCTTCATCTGAAGTCTGGCTAGTCTCCTTTGGAGACATGTTCCCAATTCAGTATACTAGAAAATCATATTACAGAGTTATCCTTTGCAGCTAGACACCTGACAGGGATGAGTATTTAATATTCCATGGTAACTGGAGGGCTTCTCACTTGTCCTGGGTCTGCTTTATTCAGAGTTTGCTTTACTGGGAAGTGTCATCAATGCTCTTGGCTCTTTTGCCAGCCACAGCTCTAAAGAGGAGGCAATTTCTTCCTTAAACATTCTCTGCAACTTCTTGGAAAGGAGCATGTGAAATTTCAATTGTCCACCATCTGAGAAAGTCTCCACCTTCTACACAAAGATATCTAGAGCATTTCCAAGGGAGTTCATTGAGCAGAAGTATCTTTATTTGCCAGAAGAGTGAGATTTAAGAATGTGATCTGGGAATCTTACGAAAGGTATTTCATCTCTCAAAGTCTCCTGCATCTCAATACTAAAACATTGAAATTATGCCTAAATCACAATAATGTTGTACTTTTAAAGGTGTTCAATGAGCCCAGGAATATTGATAAAAAGAAATAAATATCTGCCATTGGACAATGTCGAGGATCTCTGGTGGTGTAGTGCCTAAGGCACATGGCTGCTGTCCAGAAGGCTGGTGGTTCAAACCTACCAGTCACTCCTCGGGAGGAAGATTGGGCAATCTACTTCTGTAGTGATACCACCTTGGAAACCCAAAGAGGGGTCACTGTGAGTCAGATTTGACTTGACGGCAGTGAGGTTGTTCTTTGCCTTTATTTTATTTATTTATTTTTTTTACTGGATGATGTCAAACATCTCATACATTAGATAGTCAAGCCTTGGGATGACAAATGTAGGTTCTCAGGAATTCGATATCTCGATTGCTTTAACAGATGGGATTAGTTTAACAGATGGGTTTCCAAGGTGGTCTGCCAGCTGAGAAAAGGCCTAGGAGCTTACTGGTCTTGTTGTGACTGCCCTATATATGACAGAACAAAACATTACTAGGTCCTGCATCATACTCACAATTCTTGGTGTGTTTCAGATGGTTGTGGCAAATTTTGTGTCAGTCCAGTTCACTGAGGGTTTCCCTAGTTTTCACTGACTCATTACCTTTTCCATGATTGGTCTTTCTTGATGATGTGTCTAAAGTAAGAAAAATAAAGTCTCACCATCCTGACTTCTAGGGAGCATTCTGGAGCTAGGGTAAAACCTAAAAAACCCACTGTCATTGAATCAGTTCCTACTCACAGCGACCCTATAGGAACAGAATAGATCTACCCTTTACAGAGTAGAACTTCCCCATAGGGTTTCCAAGGTTGTAAATCTTTACAGAAGCAGATTGCCTTATTTTTCTCCCACAGAGTGGCTGGTGGGTCAAACATCAGGCTTTTAAGCTAGCAGCCAAATATTTTAACTACCACCAGGGCTCCTTGGAGCTAGGGAATATTATATACATGACATGACAGGAAGTGGTAAACTTTCATTATGAACTTTGGTGGTACTGTGGTTAAACATTGGGTTGCTAAACAAAAGTTTAGTGGTTCAAACCCACCAGCCACTCCACAGAAGAAAGCTGAAATAGTCTTCTTAAACATTTATAACCTTGAAAACCCTATGGGGAAGTTCTACTCTTTCCTATAGGGTAGCTATGAGTTGAAGTCAACTCAATGGCAAATGAGTTTTGATTTAGTTCTCTTACTTAGGTCACAGAGTTTTACCTTTTTGACATCCATCACCTCTACTACATATTCTGACTAATGCTGTAGTACTTCACAAACCCGAAAGCTGAGACAATTCCTTCCTTCCAAGGCATTGTGGTGGAATGCTCTGGAAATGTTAGCTGCCATCATGCTCGGCAATGGAAGCCATCATTCATTTTTTAGCTAATTCATTGAACATCAATCCATCAGTGAATATATAAACATATATCAAGGTGGCATTTCCCTATTCTTATTTATGATTCAGATGATTGGTGTTCCTATAATTTTGAGGACTAGTTATCAGCCACTAAATTTGAATGTAAAACTAGACTTACATAGGAGATATGCCAATAATGATGGTAATGTTGATAATCTAGCAATTGTTGTTGTTGTTATTTGCCATTAATATTATTCATTTTAAATCTTTGTTCAGGACTGCGTGGATTCAGTGAATTTAAGCTAGTTTATGCAAAAAAAAAAAAAAGATTGAATGGATAATGTGTATTTCTTGGAATCCAAAAACAGAAAGTGCAACTGAACTTCAGTAGGGATAAAGATCCAAATTTTTTTAAAACTGTCAGGAATTGAGACTCCTGTTTCTGGAGCTTTGACTATGTCTCTGAGCCCATGACTAAGAAATGGTTATCACAGATATCCTATAACTCTTCTTTCTTCAAATACAGAGAGTGATGACTAGTGTCTCTGATTTGCAAGTCAAGATATCTCAGTACCAACCAACCAACCAACCTCACTGCCATCAAGTCAGATCCGACTCACAGCAACCCATCCTTGGGTTTCAAGGTGGTATCACTATGAAAGTAGATTGTCCAACCTTCCTTCATGGAAGTGGATGGTGGGTTTGAACCACCAGCCTTCTGGTTAGCAGTAAAATGCCTTAGGCACTATACCATGAGATATCTCAGTGAACAAAGCTAATTGAATAATCTTGTATTAGGTGTCCTCTCCTCATCCAGTAGTTGATGGAGATCAAGAATGGGTCAATAGTTACAAAGAGTGCTTCACAGACTATTGATTGTGAGCTGGAGAGGAAGAGGGAGCACAATTGCAGTGTTGATTTGCCCGAGGTTGTCTTAGTCAGTTCCCTAGAGAGCAAAACCATTGAAGCATATATACATATAAATATATATAGAGAGATTTACTTCAAGGAAATGGCTCACACAATTGCACAGGCTGGCATATCCTTAATCCACAGATCAGGTGATAGGCTGAAGGCTCTGCTGGCTCACATGGTTGCAGGGCTGAGAAACCCAAAATCTTCAGGTTAGGTGGTAATGTCAAAGTTTCTGCTAATCTACATCTCAAGAACTGGAGGTCAAGAAATGAGAGGTGTGCAGGATCAAGAGACAAAGAAAATGGCCTTTGCTAAAACATCCACTTATATAATGAAAACAGGACCCACCCCAAAAGAAACGCCCCTTTATACTGATTGGCTGCTCACATCAGATCACAAAATAGGAGGTGATCACATAGTGTCTGTCAAACCACTGAGTATCATAGCCAGCCAAGTTGACAGATAACATTAACCATCTTAGAAGTCGAGCCTGGGATAAACTCAAGACTGTCAAGGACCCAAGTTCATACTATTTTTTTGAGTTTTTTTGTTCTCCAATCAATGTGGCCAATCAGTGCTCACTGGTGGCTGAAGCCTGGTTCAGTAGGACATAGTGGCAAGGAACTTTGTGAGGCCAGGGCTTCATGTGAGAATCCGAATCCACAATCATGAAAAGACACAAGGTCATGAGTGGACCTCTGTGGGCACAGCAATTTTTTGCCTGTTATGTGAGGTAGCTTCAGGCCAGTCCTTCAAATCATTAATATGCACTCACATCACCCAGGGATCATTTTTAAATGCAGATTCTATTTCAGTACCTCTGGGGTAGAGCCTGAGATTCTTCATTTATAACAAACTCAGAGATGATGTCCATACTGCTGGTTTTGTCCCAGAACTATTTTGTGGGACAAGGCTTTGAAGAACTAAGGAAAATGAAGCAGCAGGGGGTCTTGTAGTTTCCTGAGGATAATCCGCAGCTGCACAGAGAGCTGGTTACTTGGCAAGCTCACGCTCTATGTTTGCCTTTCCGTCCAGTCCCAATGACAAGATGAGTAACAATTCCAGTAGCTTGCTGGCCCAGCTAAATAAGGAACATGTGCTGGTGGAAAAATTGTTGGTGAATAATCAGTGGGTGCTGCTGGCATCCAATTTATTTGGAATTTGTCTTGTTAAGATACACAGGCTATACTTTGCTAGGATTTTTTTTTCCTTATCCTTTAATCCAGCTTTTGAGAAACTTACTAGTATGCAAGGTGAGTGGACCTCCCAAATATCTTATTGAATAAAAAATAAATATATATAAAACAGACTCAGAAGTCATTATTTGATGTTGTTTATGGGGTGTGCATGTATGTGCAAGCTTCTTTAGTTTTCCCCTTCCTGGCTTTGCATGAGCCCCAGGCCTAATTACCACTTCAATTGTTATTGGGCATGTAAAATAGGATATCCTTGGGTGGTGTGAATGTTAACATGTTCTGCTGGTAACCCAAAATTTAGTTCTGGTTCAAATCCACTCAGAAACACCCTGGAAGAAAGTCCTGATGATCTACTCTGAAAATCACCATCAAAAACCCTATGGAGATACAGGTGATCCAAGATGGCAGACTAGGCAAATACTCTATCCAAATCCTTAACAACAAAGAATCAAAAAAGCAAGGGAAATGGCCAAGCCTGACAATCCTGTATCCCAGAGAGTCAAAGGAAAGGATAAGGAAATAGATCAGATACCAACAAAAGAAAGAAACAGAGCGAAAATACTGAAGAAGAAGAAGGAAACCGTCAACCAGCACAGTGTGGCCATTTTGAATGATTGCAAACAGCATTCAGATCACAGCAGGAGCCAGACAAGGGCTCCAGTTGCCCAGAATGGTAGCATCACCCATATCAGTGATCAGGTGACCAGGGAAGTCTATCCTCCCCCAAACCTTGCACAACTTCCTAGTGACCAGAGGCATGACACTCCCCATGCCCACCCAGTCGGCAGCTGGTCAAAGTCTCCCCATTATCTGTATTGTGCTGTTGTTCGTTTGTTTTTTCCTGCTTAGTTCTTCCAGCACCCCTCTCCTTTTCTTTTCTTTTGTTTTTCCCCCTTTCATATTTTTTTCCTTTCTCTTCCCTGCCTTTTTTCTTCTTTTGGATCCTGAACAGCAGGAGCCCCTCCCACACTCCCACGTGGTTAGCAGCACCTGCCCTCCAGCCATCCTGGTCTGAGGTGAACCTGGAGGAGCAAGCTGTGGAGTCCTGCACAGCCGTGTATGATGGCAGGTGCTTGCTCCAAAACTGGGTTACTTTTTTTTCTTTATTTCCCTTTTTCCTTCTTCTTAGTTAGTCCCTCTGCTCTCTCTCTCATTTTCCTTTTCTTCCTGTTCTTTTGTTCCATCCTCTTCACACCCTCTTTTAGTTTTTTATTTTATATTTTACTCTTTGCTCCCAAAGCAACCCCACCATGGTCAGCGGCACCCACCCGCACCCCTCCATAGACCATGGTGTGTGCTCTAGGAGTGAACTCCACATTCCTGCTGGAGCTGTGTTTGGAAACTAATACTTGAACTACTTTTCTTTCCCCATCTTTTTCTTTTTCTTTCTTCTGTTCTTTTCAGTCCTCCCCTTCTCATACCATGTTTTTTTTGTTTCTTTTGTTTTTATTTTTCCTCCACTTTACCTGCCATTTTTCTTTTTCTTCTTTTTTCCAATCTGGCTGAGGATCTCAATCACCATCACATATGCTCTTAGTAGTGCCACTCCTCACCTTTAGTATTCAGCAAAGCATGTTCCCATAGAACAGGTGCCACATTTCTGCCACATTCACACCATAGCTGTGTTTGATGGCTACCAATACTGGGCCACATTTGTTTTTTCTGTTGCTTTTCTTCTTTTTCTCTTTTCCTTTTTCTTTGCATCTTTCTTCTTAGGTCTTCTACCTTCTCCCTCCTTGTTTTCTCTTTTCCTTTTCTTTCCCTTTTTCTTCCTTCTTTTTTTTTTTTCCTCTCTTTCTCAGCAGTTAAGGAGCTCTGATGGTGCAGTGCCTAAGGTGTTTGATTGCTAATCAGAAAGTTGGCAGTTCAAACCTGCCAACTGCTCCGTGGAAAGGAAGATGAGGCAATCTATTTCCATAAAGCTTTACTGACTTGGAAGCCCAATGGAGGTCACTATGAGCTTGAATTGTGTCCATGGCAGTGGCTTCTCCCCAGCAGTTAGAAACCAGTAACACTATACAGCCATACCCACCCACACCTGCTACCCCACTCACTGGGTGAGTGTCATCAACTAGAAAGAAACTTAACAAAGATACAGAAGATCTAATCAACACAATCAACCAAACTAGACCTCAGCAATGTACACAGAACACTCCAATCAACTACTCTACAATATACATTCTTTTCCAATGCACATGGAACATTCTCCAGAATTCACACTATATGTTAGGCCAAAAAGCAAGCCTCAATAAGTTTTAAAACATAGAATACTACAAACCTTCTTCTCAGATCACAATGCTATAAAATTAGAAATCAACAACAGAAGATCAAAGGGAAAAAAAAGTATGTGGAAACTGAACACCTTTCTTAGAAACTACTAGATAATTTAATAACTAAAAAAAAATAAAAGATTCCTTGAATTCTTGCACAATATATGGTGTTTGATTAACTCCAGGCCCCATCTCTTGCAAAAATCTCATGAATAGTCTGCTTGACTCCTCCTCTCTCCTTCCTTTGCTAACCATCCTGTTAACCAGAGTTATGCTTCTAAATATAGAAATTTGATCACATTAGTTCTTAATTTAAAAACATAAAATCCTTTATTAAAAATGCAAGTTCCTTAGCATGCAGTTCAAGTTCCTTCATAAAATTATCCAAACCAGTTTTCCAACTTGATGTTCTTCAACTACATCTCTCTCTAAACACACACACACAAATTATAAGACATTGTTCTCAAAGAATATTCCATGTACCACCTACATCAGAATCACCCAGATCACTTTTTCAACATGCTCCTCAGGCAATTCTGAATGCACAAAGAAGTTTGAAACCATAATCTTATAAGCAAAAATTGATTCAAGTATGAATACCCTCACTTTTTCACTTGCTAAAAAAAAAAACAAAAACACAACTCACTGCAATAGAGTCAGATCCAGCTACTAGTGACCCCTCCTTGGGTTTCAGAGGCAGTATCACTACAGAAGTAGATTGCCCAACCTGCCTTCAGAGGAGTGGCTGGTGGGTTTGAACTTCCAGCCTTCTGGTTAACAGTCAAATGCCTTAAGCACTACTCTACCAGAGCTCACTTGCTAAGTGTTTATGAAATCTCATTAATAACGGTCCTGTTGTTTTTTTCCTCTATGGAAGTAAGATAAGGAAGTCTCTAAGGAAGGGTTGGGAGTTGGGCCAAGTATCTCCAGGCCAGATAGCTTCATTTTTTAAAAAAATTTCCTATTGACAACTTAACTCTCCCTATCAATAATCCTGCCTCATTGCTTTGACTATCTCTGAATAAAATGTACTAGGTTATTTGCTTTCCCATATGGGCTCTTGAGAAATGATGAGTTTGAACAGTAACTCTTGGGAAGAAGTTAGGCCTAGTGTTCTACTTTTCTTATGCAAAGAAAGAGAACTCTTCATCCTCCATATTTGCCTGGGTGACATCGGTGTGTGCCCACAGATGGACACTTTGTGTACTCCCCAAATATGTTACATTTATTTTCTTCACCCTCTTTTTATGCATTAAATTATGTCATTCAAAAACATATGTTGAAGTTTTAACCTCAATTACCCATGTATGTGATCTTATTTGGAAATAGGGTCATTGAAGTTGTTCACTTGTGATCATGTTGGATTAGAAAGGATCCTAATCCAATATGAATGGTGCCCTTATATAAGAGCAGAAAGACACAGAGACATAGAGAGGGAAAAATGCCATGTGATACTGAAGCTGCAAGGCAAGGGATAGCTGGAGCCACCAGAAGTTAGAGAGACAAGAAAAATCTCCCCCAAGAGTCTTCAAAGAGAGTGGGGCTGTGTTGACACCCTTCATATGAACCCCTAGCCTACTGAATTGTGACACAATACATTGCTGTTCTTGCAAGCCACCCAGTTTGTGGCACTTAGTTATGGCAACCCTAGGAAACTAATATATAGTTCATATACACCACACTCTCTACTGATGCCCCAGTTCCAGCACACTCACTTTTTATATTCCTGCACCCATCAAATGCTGTTGGAATTTAACAGGCGCACAGCTGCTTGATGAAAGTGTGCCACATTTTCAGTTGAAATTTGATTTGAAAGTTTTATGAAATTTTACAAAAAGCATACCACAAGTTTTCCAAAAAATTACTATCATCTCAAATGCTTACTATAAACAATTTTTATTTCAATGGCAAAGGACAATCTATCTTGTCTATTCTGGTTCCTGGTTTTCTCGTTGTTCTCCCCTCTCAGCTCCAACCATTTCCATTCTTCTTGGTGGACATTTTTATGGGATAAAACATTACTAGATTGTGACAATGCATACTGCCTTGTTGGTTGAAGCTAATTGTTGCATTGTAAGCATTGTCAGGGTCAGTTGGGAAGATGGTCAGAATTCTATAATGCAACCATGTTGTGGTGTTGTTGTTATGTGCCATTGAGTCAGACCCGACTCATAGCGACCCCTCCTTGGGTTTCCGAGGCAGTATCACTATGGAAGTAGATTGCCCCATCTTCCTTCTGA
>NW_006921998.1:620002-622326 GCF_000298275.1 Orycteropus afer afer
ACAAATAAACCCACCAAAACACATTGTCTGTGATATTGTCTGTGACCCAGGGTCACAGAAAATAAGACTCAAAATGAAATAGAAATCAAATCAGATCCATAAATGGATGCCAGAGGGGATGATAAAATAAAGGAAAAGAGACTGTTCCAAGCATCTCATTTTGTCCACAAAATGACTTTCAGTTGGAACAATGGTTTTCTTTTGTAATCTTTGTTCTCCAGTGACAACAGCAATGAGGGAAATTGTTTCTAGCAATAAACTGTGTGTGCTGGAAGTAAAAGACCTTCAGATTGGCCACATTGCCCGTAGGGAGGAATGTTCTTGAGTGCTGCAGACATCAGTGTGCTCACCTTACCCTGGGTGAGTCATGCCAAGCTTGCAGAGGCTTATGCCCAGAGGAGCTCTGTTAAAGAATTGGAGGTTCTCTGACTTTGCTTCTGAGTCCCTAGCCTACACAGTAGGCTTTTCAGACTTGGCCAAGCAGTTGCCTTTGGGTATCTCATTTAGCAGTGAGGGCTGAGTGTCTACCTGTTGCCAAGTAGGAAGATAAGAACAAACAGTTGTACAAAAACAGACTCCTGAGGTGAGTAGTAGCAACATAGCAGCTCCATGGAGAAACCCCAAATGTCTAAGTTTTCATGCTTTGAGATGTCTATTGAGAGACCATTTCATATGAAATTGCAAGAGCAAGTTTATTGTCCAAATATTCCAGATGAAAGAAAATTAATACACTGAACTAGATCTATGACTTCCATAATGAAAGGGATTGACCCTCATCCTAATAATGCAATTAATGGCTGGGAAAAAGCAATAATATGTATGTATGATAGTATGTTAGTTTCCTAGTATTACTATAACAGAAATACCACAAGTGGGTGACTTTAAAGAGCAGAGATTTATGTTCTCACAATTCTGAAGGCTAAGGGTCCAAATCAGGGTCATGGCTGCATCTGTTTCTTTGTTGTGGGTAATCTGGACATTTCTTGTTTCTTGGTGGTTCTCACATAGCATCTGTCTTCCCCAGTATGTGCCCACGTCTGTGTCTAATCTGCTCTTTTTATAACTCAGAAATGAGTAGGTTTAGGACACAACCTGCGCTGAAACTACCTCATTAACATAACAAAGCTCTGGTAGCGCAATGCCTAAGGCATTTGACTGCTAACCAGAAGGTTAGTGGTTCAAACCCACCAGCCACTATTTGGAAGCAAGACTGAGCAATCTACTTTTGTAAGGATTTACTGCCTCAGCAACCCAATGGTGGCCGCTTTGAGTCGGAATTGACTTGATGGCAGTGGGTTTGGTTTTGGTTTTTTAACATAACAAAGAAAATTCCACAGGTGTAAGAGTTAGGATCCCAACAGATTTTTTTTTTTGGTGGGGGAGGGGTCCTAACATCCGTCCATAATACGCAGGTCATTGAGAAACTATGAATTAACTTCGGGGGAACAAAGAGGAAGCAGCAGCATGCAGATCGTATCTAGGCAGAAAAGCTCATGAGAGAAGCTTTTCCAGGGTTATTCTTGCACTTGGTAACTTGGAGTTGTGGCCCATTAGAGTGGGAAGGGACTTTAAGTAGATAAAATAAAACAATAGTAACAGCAGCAAAACTTCTGCAAAAGCTCCATGTGTCTCCCTATCCCAACTCTGACTTTCACGAACCCATAATCTATCCAGTGGATAGTAGGTACAAGGTCACATAGGTATTTTTCAATGCTTGGTTTCCTTTTCTGAACAAAGTGCCCTGCCATAACTGATGGTTCACTTGCCACCTCTGTGCTGATCAGTATACTAGATACAGAATTTCCCTTAGCCCAAGGTGTCCCAGATGTGCCTTCAATCATGCACTAAGGGTGGTGCTGGGAATGGGAAGAACAGCCCCTGATCCTAAAGAGCTCTTCTTATTGGTAAGTGTAGGAGAGGACAGGCAGTCAAAAGGTTTATGGTGGATAAATTATTAACAGCTGCTTTTAAAATCTAGGCTGAATCAAGCTTCCAGAATATTCTTGCCTGCAGAATTAGAGGTGGGAGTGAGTGAGTGAGTGGCTTCAAATGATAACTTCAAATCCTCTCTTAACTAGTTCAATTTAATTTCTTTGGATGTAGACTTGTCTGGTAGAACCCAGAGTTTAATTGACCTTTAATGGAAAAGTGGTCAATCCATGCAAAGTATACAAATGCTACTTCTTTAAAAATTACCAAGTTTGCTTTTCTCAGGCAATTGCCAGAGGAGTGATTGAGCTGTGGACATTTTTGTTTTATCATATTAGCTAAAGAAACATAAAGTGTGATAAGCCAGGAAACTTGACAAATGTTGAAAAAAAAAA
>NW_006921998.1:624791-626406 GCF_000298275.1 Orycteropus afer afer
TACCATACGAGTTCCAGCATTATTCCTGTCACCAAGGCCAAATTTTCCAACTACCGGACAGAGTAGTATAGGGTTTTAAAACACAGTTAGCAGTTAAGGGATTTCCAGTAGAGAAGTTACAATAAGATTGTTGACATGTCTTTAATTGAATGGAGGGTCTTAAAAGGTGGGAGTCTTGCTATCATACTTGTTTCATAAGTATATTTCTCTATTGGGTATTGAGAGAGTCTGATATGGTGAGTCAGAAACATCCTGTAATGTCAAGTTGCTTTTCTGAGAAAATTCCTACAGTAAGAACACGTTGAAAACTACCTACTCTTTTGTACTTGGCACAATTGGCCGTTTCAATTTGTCATTCTCAGAAACATTTTTTACCTGGCACAAACAGCTATCAATTTTTATCTAATATTTTTTTTAAATTATTTTTAAAATACATGTGATCATGTTTATAAATAAATAAATATGAACAATTGTGATTGACTCAAGCATGGCAACTACTGTGAAGATGCTGTGGGACCAGGAAGTGTTTTGTTCTGTTGCTCATGGGGTCGCTATGAGTTGAAAATGACTTCATGGTACCTAGCAACCACAGCAAAGTACAGGAATAATGAAAGCAATGAACAGTCTGCTGAGAGAGCACATAGAGCTTCTCTAACTAAATCGAGTCAGAGATTTTATGTCAGTGTCTGTGAGCATGAATGTCATTGCTCAGTTGTGCTCTCTGATACACCCTATGTAGTTTTTTCATTATGTATAATAGAGGAGATGCCGCAAATAGCCAATCAATTGCCAGCATGTCATCATTAGGCATTTGTATCCATCATCATGTAACATCTGTATGTTTGATCTTACCCCCAGAACATTGCATTGCCATGCTCACAGTTATATACTATGTTCTTCCACAATGACAACTTGCAATGGGTTTGAATTCAACCGACAGCAGACAAAAACTGACCTTCAATTGTGTGGCAGTGTGTTTTCTCATGTCTTCAACAGTTTCCCCAAGAGAAATAATCTTGAGGAAGTTTTGCCTTGTGGACATCCAGTTCCTCCATATTTCCCAAGTGTGCAGTCTAGTCATGCATTGAACTATAACAATGGAGAGCCAAATTCCTGGCCCACATTAAGGTGCTTTGAAAATTGCCTTTACTGAACTGCGTTTTGGTATGAAGTCACCACACTATTTTGAGGAGGGCTGTATGAAAACAGCTCTGTGAAATTTGCTGTTGCATCTATTGTAAGCTTGTAAGAACGCCTGTGAATACCTTATTACATTCAGTAGTGTCATCCTTATGACAATCCTGGGAGCAATTTACATCTGTGCCAAGAATGGCTGAGCTTCTCTGTGTTTTCATCTCACAAATACTGAGCTATGAGTAGCTGACCACATTTTTCAGCAGGTAGAATTGTTCTTCATTCTTGTTTTCTGAAAATATATCCCCAAGTGCCTCATAGCTTTCTAAAAGACATCTTCTATTTTGTGTTTTCATTTCTTGAGAATCTTAAAAAATAAAATAATAAAGGATAGTTTAGGACAGAAATATCTGGGCCTTTTCCTGCAAAAAGACCAGACAGTATATATTTTTATGGGCCACATACATTTCTGCTACATATT
>NW_006921998.1:627016-630499 GCF_000298275.1 Orycteropus afer afer
TTCTGTAGTGATACTGCCTCAGAAAACCATGGAGGGGTAGCTATGAGTCGGTCTAACGACAACAACATACTTGTACATATAACCTTGTTTGGAAATAGGTTTTTGTTATGTTAATGAGGTCCTACCAGAGTAGGGTGGATCGTAAACATAATCATTTTTTAATTATAAAAGGAACAGAATAGACGCAGGGAGAAGGCTCAAACTCAAAACTCACTGCCATTGTGTGGGTACTGACTCATAACGATCCCTATTTGGGTTTCCAAGGCAGTATCTCTACGGAAGTAGATTGTCCAGTCTTCCTTCCAAGGACTAGCTGGTAGGTTTGAACCGCCAGCCTTCTGGTTAGCAGTCAAATGCCTTAGGCACTATGCATGAGATAAGATAAATCTATACAGGGAGACAAAAGCCATATCCCTAGTAGTTTTTGAAACCATGCATAGATATTTTTATTTCATCTAGAAGGTACTGGATAAAATACATATATTTTTAAGCGTTAGCAACCCAATACTTTCACTGTACCACCAGAGCTCCCAGTGGAACAGGAAATGAGTAAAATTATCCAAGACAATTTTGAAAGAGAATTCAAATATGTCCACGTCTTTAATATGGCAAGCAGTATTTAAATAATGGTGGTGGTGGTGGTGGTGGTTACCATCTAGTAAGCTCTAAGTCCTGGTGATCCTTTATATATAGCAGGAGGAAGCAATGTCATCCTCATGAAAACTGGTATATTTGAGCCCATTGTTCTGGCTGTTCTGCCAATTCATCTAATGAAGGGTTTCCCTGACCAAACAGCTTGTCTCTTTCTAGCAATCATTTTTTTTCCTGATGACTTGTCCAAAATAAGAGAGGTGGAGTCTCCCCATCCTTAGTTCTAAGGAACATTATGATCATATTTCTTCTCAGGGCATAGCATCTAAGGCATTTGACTGTTAACCAGAAGGCTGGCAGTTCAAACCCACCAGCCACTCCTCAGAAGGAAGATTGGGCAATCTGCTTCCATAGAGATACTGCCTCGGCAACCCAAGGAGGAGTTGCTATGAGTCGAATCAATTCCGTGGCAATGAGTTAGTTAGACCATGAAAATCTGTGGTGTATTCAATGTTTTTCATCAATACTACAATTCAATGACATCAATAATTCCTCTGTCTTCCTTTTTCAATTGCCCAGCTTTCACAGGCATATAAGGTGGTTGAAAAGGCTGTGGCTCAGGTCAGGTGCACCACTGAAGAGGTCTTTTCCATCAGATTTGCCCAATGTAATAATATATCGTTCAATATCTTGACTGCTACTTCCATGGGCATTGATTATTAATTCAAGTGAAATGAAATCATCAACACCTTAAATTTTTTCACTATTTTTCATGGATTGTTTATAAGACAAATTTTAAGGATTTTTGTTTTCTTTACATTCAGTTGTAATTGATACTAAAGCCTGTAGTCTTTCACCTTGTGGTGAGTATATATTGTTGTTGTTGTTATGTGCCGTTGAGTCGGACCTGACTCATAGTGACCCCTCCTTGGGTTTCCGAGGGAGTATCACTACAGAAGTACACTGCCCATCTTCTTTCCGAGGAGTGGCTGGTGGGTTTGAACCACCAGCATTCTGGTTAGCAGTCAAGTGCCCTAGGTGAGTATATAGGAATGAGTAAATACAGCAATGCAAAGATTGGAAAAGTGTAGAAAATTGGGAGTATGGGAATCGAATGTGAAATAGAGATAGTTTTTTAACTTACTGGGCAAATGATTATCTATTCAATAAGGTTGAGCAAACTATTTCTGTAGTGATACCGCCTCGGAAACCCAAGGAGAGGTTGCTATGAGTCAGATCTGACTCGATGGCAGTGAGTTTGGTTGTTATTTTGTTTTTGTTTTTGTTTTTAAAGAATACGGAAACATTTGGCTGTATGTGTAGGAAAATTTTAAACCATGCAGTATCCCCTTGTTCTGTTTGAACAGCAGCATCTTGGTCTATGTACAGGTTCCTCATGAGCACAATTAAGTATTCTGGAATTCCCACTCTTACTTTTGTAAATATTGTTTTGTAATGAAGAAGAACTCTCAAGGGTAAGTGATCAACTTAGAGACTATTGCACAATTAAGTGTTCTGGAATTCCCATTCTTCTCAATGTTATCCATAAGTTGTTATGATCCACAGAGTCAAATGCCTTTGCATAGTCAATAAAACACAAGTAGTGTAGTGCCTAAGGCACTTGACTGCTAACCCGAAGGCTGATGGTTCAAACCCACCAGCCACTCCTCAGAAGGAAGGTTGGGCAATCTACCTCCATACTGATACCACCTCGGAAACCCAAGGAGTTTGGGTCTGACTATGACGGCAAATAACAACAACAAAAACAAACATCTTTCTGGTATTCTTTGCTTTCAGCCAAGATCCGTCTGACATCAGCAATGATATATATCCCTCATTCCACATCTTCTTCTAAATCTAGCTTGCATTTCTGGAACTTCCTTGTCAAAATGTTGCTGCAACTGTTTTTGAATTGTCTTCATCAAAATTTTACTTGTATTTGATATCAATGATATAGTTCAATAATTTCCACGTTCTGCGGGAACACCTTTCTTTGGAATCTGTACAAATATGGATCTCTTCCAGTCAGTTGGCCAGATAGCTGTCTTCCAAATCTCTTGGCATAGCCAAGTGAGTGCCTCCAGTGTGGCATCTGTTTCTTGAAACATCTCAATGGGTATTCCATCTATTCCTGGAGCCTTGATTTCACCAGTTCCTTCAGTGCAGCTTCAACTTCTTCCTTCAATATCATTAATTCTTGATCATATCCCACATCTTGAAATAGATGAACATTGACCAATTCTTTTTGGTACAGTTACTCTGTGTATTCCTTCCATCTTGTTTTGATGTTTCCTGCATCAGTCAATATTTCGCCCATCGAATCTTTCAATATTGAAACTTGAGGCTTGGCTTTTTTTCTTCAGTTCTTTCAGCTTGAGAAATGCCAAGTGTGTTCTTCTCTTTTGGTTTTCTAACTCCAGGTCTTTGAACATTTCATTATAATAATACACTTATTTTATTGCTCTTTGAAATATTCTGCTCATCTCTTTTATCTTGCCATTTCTTCCATTTTCTTTAGCTACTCTCTGTTCAAGAGCAAGTTTCAGAGTCTCTTCTGACATCCATTTTGGTCTTTTCTTCCTTTCCTGTCTTTTGAAGGATTTTTTGCTTTGTTCATGGATGATGTTCTTGATGTCATCCTGCAATTCATCTGGTTTTCAGTCATTGGTGTTCAATGCATCAAATCTGCTCTTTAGATGGTCTATAAATTCAGGTGCGAAATAATCAAGGTCATATTTTGGCCCTTGTGGACTTGTTTTAATTGTTTTCAGCTTCAACTTGACTTGCATTTGAGCAGTCGTCTGTTCCACAGTCAGCTCCTGGTCTTGTTTTGGCTATAGATATTGAGCTTCCCCATTGCCTCTTTGTGCAGATGTAGTTGATCTGATTCCT
>NW_006921998.1:630624-631552 GCF_000298275.1 Orycteropus afer afer
CAGGATTGGAGGAGAGTCATTAACAACATGCAATGTGCAGATGACACAAGCTTGCTTACTGAAAGTGAAAGTGACTTCAAGCACTTACTAATGAAGATTAAAGAAAATTAATCTTCTAAAGAAATTAATTAATTAAGATTAACATCTGCAGTATGGATTACACTTCAACATAAAGAAAATGGAAATCTTCACAACTGGACCAATAAGCAGCATCACGATAAATAGGGAGAAGATTAAAGTTGTCAAATATTTCATATTACATGGTTCCACAAGCAACTCCAATGGAAGCAGCAGTCAAGAAATCAGAGAACATATTGCAGTGGGCAAATCTGCTGCAAAAGGGTTCTTTAAAGTGCTGAAGGGCAAAGATGTGTCTTTAAAGACTAAAGTACACTTAATCCAAGCCATGGTGTTTCCAATTGCCTCATATGCATGTGAAAGCTGGACAATGAATAAGGAAAATGGAAGAAGAGTTGATGCTTTTGAGTTGTCTTATTGGTGAAGAATGCTGAAAGTACCATGGTCTGCCAGAAGAATGAACAAATCTGTCCTGGAAAAAGTGCAGCCACAATGCTCCTTGGAAGCGAGAATGGCCAGACTTCATGTGACCTACTTTAGTCATGTTGCCAGAAGGGACCATTCCCTGGAGAAGGATATCATGCTTGGTAATGTGGAGCATCAGCGAAAAAGGTGGAAGCTCTCAATGACATGGATTGACACAGTGACTACCACAATGGGCTCAGATATGGCAAGGATTGTGAGGCTCACACAGGACCGGGCGGTGTTTCGTTCTGTTGTATATAGGTTCGCTATGAGCTGGAGTGGACTCAACGGCACCTAACAACAACAACATAGGAAAAATACGTATATTACGTGTTTAGATATTTAGATAGGCACTTGACTGCTAACCAGAAGGCTGGCGGTTCAA
>NW_006921998.1:632262-633250 GCF_000298275.1 Orycteropus afer afer
GCAAACCTTTAAAATATGATATATGAAGGGTTGGCAAAGAGGTGGGAAATGGATACAAATAGCTTGACTATTTAATTAGTGTGGTCACTTTAGTATCTCTTAAAACCACCAATGATTATATCTTTATATTCCAGCAATTCTACTTCTATATATATTTCCAGAAAAAAAAAAAACACAAGTATACATTGATGTGTGAACACATTTAAAGTTTTTTTTTTTTCACTATTAATAGACAAAAATCAGGAAAAAACAAAATGTCCATGAACAGATATGAATAAATAAAATATGTTATAATCATATGATACTATAATATCCAGCTTTGAAAACAAGTAAACTGGATCTACATGTGGATACATATGTGATCCCAAAATATTTAGTGAAAAAAGCAAGTTTCAGATCTATATGTAAGAATAATGGTATTTATGCAAAAACCATAAAAGAAAACCTGTTTTCTTTCATTTTCTTTTAGATATTTTTGACAAATTGTTTTCTTCCCTCTGGCAATGTTTATTGTGAAATGTATCACATATTTAAAAGAGCACATTTAGTATGTGTACAATTTATTGAATAATAATAAAGCAAATACCACTTTTCCTACCATCCAGGTTAAGAAAAAGAGCATTGATCTAGCTGGCCCTTTCCGACCAAACCCCCCCCCCCTCAGTATTAACCAGTACGCTGAATGTTGTGTTAATGATTTCCTTGCTTTTCTTTGCAATATGTGTATAGCTCATAAACAATACACATTTGGTTTTATATTTTTAAAAACTTCATATAAATAGTACTGTAATCTTTGTATTCTTCTGTGATTGGCATTTTATTTAACTTTATATTTGGGATGTTGCTATTGTGTGCTATTGAGTAAATTCTTAGTCATAGAAACCTTGTTGTTGTTGTTAAGTGCCGTCGAGTCATTTCCGACTCATAGCGACCCCATGCACAGCAGAACAAAACACTGCCCGATCCGGCGCCAGCCCCACAATCCCTG
>NW_006921998.1:634202-635369 GCF_000298275.1 Orycteropus afer afer
AACAACAGCAACAACAACAATAACATGAATCTGAATGGACTTTATGGCACCTAACAACAGCACATTTACATGTAGTTCGTAACTACTGTTATGAATGATATGTGCTAACTAATATAGCATCAAAATACATTAAAAACAATTAAGAAACATAAGTTCAAGAATTCAAGTTGGACTTTTATTCCTAGAGGGAAAATGTATCCTTTCATTATGAATCTCTAATATGTCATATAGCCTAGGAAGGAAAACAAAACAACAACAACAACCAAAAAAAAAAAACAGGCTGAATGGCTAGATACATGTCAATGTTTGCACTTTGTAGCAGAAAGTCTTTTCTTGAATGAAACATTTCTAAATGCTAATTATTGTTTCAGAAGCACATAGTTCCTTAATTCATGTCCCTTTTTTTTTTTTTTTTCCTTGTTAATCAAACCCTCTCTCATCCAGCGAGCCCTGTTTCAATTGCAGAAACCTGAGTTATAAAGTTCTACCTACTTTGCTGCCAAGGGTGATTAGGTCACAGCTCTGACTGAAGAGACATGGGCAGAAATCAGGGTAGGGCTTTGGGAAAGCTCCGGTGGTATGTGCCACTTCTTCCTTGCCCTTCCACCTGTTCTTGATGTATGTGAGAATATCAGCCAAGGAGTGAGGCTGAAAACTAAAGCACCTGCTAAGGAAGGATGAACAGAAAGAAAGACATTCTTGAACCTGATGGCATTCTTGAGCCACTGAACAAATGCCAACAGCTGCCTGTTTCTGGGTATTTCATTTCTTGAGAAAAATGTAAGTCTGCATCTCAGAGCATGTTACTTGCAGCTGAATCCAATAGAAACTCCTGCTGAAATTGTGGTCTGAGGACCAACAAATATATCGAATAAGACTTACTACATATAAGAAGATGTGGTATCACCATGGAAGTAGATTGCCCAACCTTCCTTCTGAGGAGTGGCTGGTGGGTTTGAACCCCAGCCTTCTGGTTAGCAGTCAACTGCCTTAAGCACTATGCCACCAGAGCTCCTAGATGATTTTTATGTACATTAAAGTCTGAGAAGTATTGTATTATGCTATGTTAAAAAAAAAAGACAAACTCAAGATACTTCAAATAGGCAGTTTTTCAGGAAAATGATTTAAATTATAATTCAAAAAGAACAGTAACAACTATATTGCAGG
>NW_006921998.1:637394-638034 GCF_000298275.1 Orycteropus afer afer
TATTGCCTTTCTTTCCACCAAAGTAAATCTATGTCTACCCTCTAGCTCATGATTTACCCTCCCTTCTCCTGCCACCACTGCCAAACTTCAAAGAATAACTCTTTCTGCATATAATATTTTTCTTGACTTTTTTACAAGAGTCATCTCATATGATATTTGTCCTTTTGTGTTTGATAAATTTAATTCAGTATAATGTCCTCTATATTCCTCTGTGTTATGTTTCACAGATTCATCATTATTTTTTAATGTCGCATGGTATTCTATCGTGTGTATGAACCATAGTTTGTTTATCTGTATATCCATTGATGTGCACTTAGGTTGTTTCCATCTTTTTGCTATGGTGAATAACGTTGTGATGAACATGGGTGTGCAAGTATCTGTTCTTGTTGTAGTCTTATTTCTCTAGGATGTAGATCTAGTAATGGGATTGCTGGAGCACATGGTATTTCTGTTTCCAGGTTTTTAAGGAAACGTCATGCTGCTTTCCATGGTGGTTGTACTATTTTATAGCCTCACCAGGACTGCATGAGAGTTTTAGTCTCTCTGTACCCTTATACCTATTTTTGAATGATAATTAAATAATTTCCACTATACACTTACTTAGGAATACTAATAGTGTCTTCTATTTCTGAACTACATT
>NW_006921998.1:640289-648890 GCF_000298275.1 Orycteropus afer afer
TTTAACAAGCAGAAATTTGAGCAGAGTTTAGGAGGCTAGAAGTCCAAACCAACTCTAGGGGGAGGCTTTCACTCTCTCTTGGTTCTAGAGAAAGACCTTTATCTCCTTTTAACATCTGTGGCCCCAGCATCACTTGCAATCACTTGAAAACCATGTGTCTTGACATCAATCTTCCCCTGGTTCTAGGAGGTTCTTAGCACAAGTTCCCCTCCAGGCTCTTTTTCTCTTGATCGTAGTCAGGTCCCTTGATCTCTACTCACTTGCTTAATCTCTCTTATATCTCAATAGAGATTGACTCAAGAAACAGCCTAATCCTGTTGATAAGTAAGTGCCTCTTATACAGTCATTAATGTCATAGAGGTTAAGATTGACAGCACATAGGATAATTACATCATATCACAAAATGGAATATAATTACATAATACTGAGAATCATGGCCTAACCAAGTTGATACAATTTCAATGGGATAAAATTCAATCTATAATCTACATCATATCAGTGAATGAAGGATAGAATGTTGTAAAAAAAAAAAAAAAAAGATTGAAAATATTGGGCCTTTAGTTGAAAACTAGTTAAGTAGAATTCAACCTCAGATTACTCTGGTAGCATAGTGCCTATCACACTTGACTGCTAACCAGAAGGCTGGTGGTTCAAACCCACAAGGCACTCCTTGGAAGGAAGGTTGGGCAATCTACTTCAGTAGTGATACTGCCTTGGAAACCCAAGGAGGGGTCGCTATGAGTTGCATCCGACTTGATGGCACATAACAACAACAACAACAATTACACTGAATTGATCAACAAAAACAAAAATGAAGGATGTATTTATTACCTGCTAGGTAAGTAATTCCTTACTAAACAATACATATATACATGCATGGATAAGTTCTAAAATATTGATAAATTTGTCTACATTAACTCATAGTGACCCCCATTAAGTTTCCAAAACTGTAAATCTTTTTGAATGAAGATCACTAGTCTTCCTTCCTTGAAGCAACTGGTAGGTTTGAACCACTGACCTTCTGTTTAGCAGTCAAGTGCCTTATCCACAATGCCACCAGAGCTCCAAGGAAAATATTTACTGCATAGATAGTAAAGAAAACTCAGCCAGTAAAGTGACTCAAACCAATGATGACAGAACAGCAGTGGTTGCCTAAAAATGTAGAAGGTACTTCCAGTGGATAAAGACTATATCTCAGAACAGCAAAATATATCATTTCTTTCAAATGTGAAGGTCACATCTCCAGAGAAGATACAAATATCTTGTTTACAAAAGTGTCATCAAGGTGTCCTAGCTGTCAACAACAGCTTCCTAGACCTTACTTAAACTAAGAAATAGAGGAGGCAGATCTAAAACAAAAAAAGAAACACTAGAAAAGGCAGCTTTTGAAAGTCACAGATGAAGGATCATTTTGCACTGCAAAGAAAAGAGAGGGAAAAAAAAAAGACAGCTATGTATTCCTATTGTTGTTGTTGTTAGGTGCCATCAAGTCGTGTCCAACACATAGTGACCCTATGCACAGCAGAACGAAACACCACCCACTCCTTCACCAGCTCAATGATCAAGCCCATCGTCATAGCCACTGTCTCAATCCATTTCATTGAGGGCTATCCTCTCTTTTGTCGACTCTCCATGTTACCAAGCATGACATCCTTCTCCAGGGAATGGTCCTTTCTGACAACATGACTAAAGTTGGTGAGACAAAGTCTGGCCATTCTCGCTGTCAAGGAGCATTTCGGCTGCACTTCCTCCGGACAGATCTGTTCGTTCTTTTAGCAGTCCATGGTACTTTCAGCATTCTTCATCAGCACCACACCTCAAAAGCATCAATTCCTCTTTGGTCTTCTTTATTCATTGTCCAGCTTTCACATGCATAAGAGGTGATTGAAAATATCATGGCTTGTGTCAGGTGCACCTTAGTCCTCAAGGACACATCCTTGCTCCTCAGCACTTTAAAGAGGTCCCTTACAGTCAATTTGCCCAGTGCTTTACGTCGTCTCTCCTGACTGCTGCTTCCATTGGCATCGATTGTAGAAACAAGCAATGTGAAGTCTGATGACTTCAATCTTTTCTCCATTTATCGTGATGCTGCTTATAGGTCCAGTTGTGAGGATTTTTGTTTTCTTTATATTGAGATGTAATCCATACTGCAGACTGTATTTTTCCATCTTCGTCAGTAAGTGCCTCAAGTCATCCTCATTTTCATCAAGCAAAGATGTGTCATCAGCATATCACAGGTTGTTAATGATTCTTCCTCCAACCTCGATGCCGTGTTCTTCTTCATTATTTGCTAGGTATACAGATTGAATAAGTATGGTGAAAGGATACAACCCTGACACTCTCCCTTCTTGATTTTAAACCATACAGTATCCCCTTGTTCTGTTCAAATGACAGCTTCCTGGTCAATCTACAGGTTCCTCCTGAGCCCAATGAAGTGTTCTAGAATTCCCATTCTTCTCAATCTCATCCACAACTCGTTATGCTCTACACACACAAATGCCTTTGCATAGTCAATAAAATACAAGTAAACATCTTTCTGGTATTCTTTGCCTTGAGTCAAAATCTATCTTACAGCAGCTATTATATCCCTTGCTCCACGTCCTCTTCTGAATCCAGCTTGCACCTCTGGAAGTTCTCTGTCAATATACTACTGCAACAGTTTGTGAATTATCTTCAGTAAGATCTTACTTGCATGCAATATTAATGATTTTTTTGATAATTTCCACATTCTGTGGAATCACCTTTCCTTGGAATGGGTACAAATATGGATCTCTTCCAGTCAGTTGGCCAGGTAGCTGTTTTCCAAATCTCTTGGCATAACCAAGTAAATGCCTCCAGTGCAGCATCCATTTGTTGAAACATCTCAATGGGTATTCCGTCAATTCCTGAAGTCTTGTTCTTCGCCAATTCTTTCAGTGCTTTGACTTCTTCCTTCAGTATCACTTGTTCTTGATCATATGGCACCTCCTGAAATGGATGAAGTTCTACCAGTTCTTTTTGGTACAGTGACTGTGTATTCCACCATCTTCTTTTAATACTTCCTGCATCGTTCAATATTTTGTCCATAGAATCTTTCAATATTGCAACTCGAGGGTTAAAATTTTTCCTGAGATCTTCAGCTTGAGAAATGCTGAGTGTATTTTTCCCTTTTGTTTTTCTAACCCCAAGCCTTTGCACATTTCATTATGGTAATTGGCTTTGTCTGCTCCAGCTGCTCTTTAAAATCTTCTGTTCAGCTCTTTTATCTTTTCATTTCTTCCATTTGGTTTAGCTACTCTCCAGTCAAGGGCAAGTTTCAGAGTCTCTTCTGTCATCCATTTTGGTCTTTTCTTCTTTTCTCATCTTTGTAGTGACCTTTTGCTTTCTTCATGGATGATGTCCTTGGTGTCATCCCACAATTCTTCTCATTTTCGATCATTGGTGTTCAATGCATCAAATCTATTCTTTAGATGGTTTCTAAGTTCAGGAGGGATATATTCAGGATCATATTTTGGCTCTCATGGACTTGCTTTAACTGTCTTTATCTTCAATTTGAACTTGCATATGAGCAGTTGATGGTCTGCTCCACAATCAACTCCTGGTCTGGTTTTGGCTGAAGATATTGAGCTTTTCCATCATCTCTTACCACAGATGTAGTCAATCTGATTCCTGTGTGTTCCATCTGGCAAAGTCCACATGTATAGCCACCATTTGTGTTGTTGAAAGAAGGTATTTGCAATGAATGAATTGTTGGTCTTGCAAAATTCTCTCATGTGATTTCCAGCATCATTTCTGTCACCAAAGCCAAATTTTCCAACTACCAGTCATTCTTCTCTGTTTCCAACTTTTGCATTCCAGTCACCAGTGATAATTAACACAACCTGATTACATATTTAGTCAATTTCAGACTGTAGAAGCTGATACAAATCTTTAATTTCCTCATCTTTGGCTTTGGTAGTTGGTGCATAAATTTGAATAATAGTCATATTAACTGGTCTTCCTTGTAGTCATATAGATGTTATCCTATCACTGACACCATTGAACTTCAGGACAGATCTTGAAACATCCTTTGTGATAATGAATGCCAGGCCATTCCTTTTCAAATTGTCATTCCCGGCATAGCTGACCACATGGTTGTCTGATTCAAAATGGCCAAAACCAGTCCATTTCAGCTCACTAATGCCTCAGATATCAATTTTTATGCATTCTATTTCATTTTTCACAACCTATAATCTTTCTAGATTCATACTTTGTACGTTCCATGTTCTAATTATTAATGGATGTTTGCAGCTGTTTCTCCTTAATTTGAGTGGTGTCACATCAGCAAATGGAGGTCTTGAAAGCTTTACCATATCAGTAAGGCTGGTTCTACTTTGATGATGTAGCTCTTTCCCAGTCCTATTTGAGACCAATCCAACCTATGTGGCTTATCCTCCTGTGCTGCATAGGACAATGTTTCCAGCTTATCCTCCTGTGCTGCATAGGACAATGTATCAGACAGTGTTTCTCTGCTATTCATAAGGTTTTCCCTGGCCAGTTCTTTGACCTCCTCCTTCTTCTTGGTCTGACTCAGTCTGTAAGCTGCGTTGAAACTTATGCACCATGTGCAACCCCTCTGGGTTTGCGACACCAGTGGCACAGCCTCAAGCTTCACAGCAACCCACCACCAGAGTAGGACAAACTGACAGACAAGTTTCTCTCCCTTAGCTGTTCAAAACCTCTCCTCCACCACCCCCCTTATTTCTTTGTCACAAAATGGCTACAAAGAAGCCTGCAATCACAAGGGGCACAAGTGCTGTGACTGAGAACTTGAGTTTAAGTTATCATTTATTGCTTGCAAGCCCTTAGGCAAATTACTGAATGACTCTCTACCTTAGTTTCTTCGTCTATAAAATTGGCTCTCTTACGGAATTTCTGTGAGTAGTAGGAGGTAAAGCATGTAAAATAACTTGTGCAGAGACTAGATAATTAATAGTAATATAATAATTACTCAAAAATATAGCTATAATTACTATAAGGCACCCTACTGGCACAACAGTTAAGTGCTCAGCTACTGACAATTAGTTTCATTGTTCAAATCCTCCCAGTGTGGCTTCACAAGTCAAAGACCTGGTGATCTGCTCCCATAAAGATTAAAACCCATTGCTTTTGAGTTGGTTCCATCTAGTGACCTTACAGGACAGAGTAGAACTGCCCCATATGTTTTCCATGGCCATAAGTCTTTATGGAAGCAGAGGGCCACATCTTTGTCCTCCATGTCTTTCTTGGAGCCACTGGGGCTCAAACTGCCAATCTTCTAGTTGCCAGATGAGCACTTAACCACTGACCCCCCCAGTGCTCCTCCTCTTAAAGATTGTTGTTGTTGTTATTTGCCATCGAGTCGTCCCGACTCATAAAGATTACAGCCTAGAAAACCCCATGGTCCAGTTCAACTCTGTTGTATTGGGTCACTAAGAGTAGAAAATCAGCTCAGTGACACCTAACCACAACATGATTGTTTTCACATCATTATTAATCTGGAGTTTCTCTTCTGTCCCATCACTGCTATGAGGTGCTTTACTTATCTTATTTCATTTTCTTCACAACAATCCTGGGAATCAAATAATTACTATTCCCAGATCACAGATAAAATTTAGAGAAGGAAAGTACTTTTCTCGGAGTGACACTGTTAAAAATTGTCAGAGTCAATTGCTTTTGTTGCTAGGTGCCATTGAGTTGGTTCCATTCATAGCAACCCCATGTATAATGGAATGAAATGTTGCCCAGTCCTTTGCCATCCTCACAACAGTTAAGGTTGAGCATTGCAGCAACTGTCAATCCATCTTGTCGAGGGACTTTCCCTTTTTCAGTCACTATCTCCTTTACCAAACATGACGTCCTTCTCCAGCAATTTGTCCCTTCTGATCGTGAGTCCAAAATAAATAAGCCTAAGTCTAGCCATCTTCTATTCTCAGGGTCATTCTGCCTGTACTTCTTGCAGGACACCCTGTGGCCGGTCATGGCAGAGTTGATATTAGAGCCTAGTTCTGAACTATGCTAGAAGCTCTTCTTCTTCTCATGAGTCCAGCAACCTCACTGTTGAATTTGTGTTCTGTATGCCTGAAATACCAAGTATTTGCAAGCCAAGGAAAGCACAGTGTGTCTATGAAGCTTAGTGATACATATATTTGTGCAGGGATCATTTGGTACCCTGTCTCTACAGCTGTCTGCAGATGCCAAGAAATATGTGGCCTTGGGCCACTTCAGCTTTTCCGTTGCTCAGGCGTGAGTCTTCATGTTGACCTGAAGTGTGTTAATTTGGCGGTACTGGTCTAATAAGAGAAAAACCCAGAGTTGGTCAGGAATTTCGTATTCGCTAAGGAATAAACTCTTCATAGCTGATAGAGTGGGCATTGGCCCAGCTGCAGAGAATTATCTGACAGCAAACCTGGGAAAGTTGCCTATGTTATTCCCAAGTAGGTAAAGAAATTAAATGAAAATAGTTACTTGGCCTGGGACGCTGGATTTGGAAATTTTAGCTTTAATAACCATTGTTATCTGAGAAACTAAGAAGAAATCTCAGTAATGAGACTGAAATGCTGTCTGTCTGCCTTCATCACTTAGATCTGAGCAATACTTACAGCTTTTCCAAAGGTCCACTCTGCTTCCTAAATGAGTCATATATCGAATTTTTTCATGGTTTCTAAATTTGCAGAGTTTCTGCATTGTGAATATTTGATAAACTTTAGATAAAGTGGATGCCATTACATTCTGATATCCTATTAACAGTATTCAGTATTTGGGTCATAAAATTGTCTTGGAAGTTAAAAGCCTGTGATTAAGCTTAGAACCTAGAACCTAGTAGGCACTTAATGAATGCATTCAAAAATGAATGAATAATTGAACAGATGAATTCATGAATATTAAATAATGAGCAAAAGCTCTTTGGATGGGATACAAACTATGTGTATTAGTCTTTCCATTGCTGGATAACTGATGATCACCATTTTAGGGGCTTGAAACAACACTCATGTATTGGCTGACAGCTCTACAGATCAAAAGACCAGCACAGCATGCTTGAGTTCTCTGCCCAGGATATCACAAGGCCAAAATAATGGTGTCAGCCAGGCTGAGTTCTTTTCTGGAGGCTCTAGGGAAAATGCCACTGTTCAGTTCATTCTTACTATCGACAAATTCTAGTTCCTTGCAATCATATCACCGTATTTCCTATTTCCTTGCTGACTGACAGCTAGAGCTGCTCTTAGTCCCTATAGTCTACCCACAATTCTTGCCCTCTGACCCCTTCATTGTCTTTAAACCAGCAATGGTGATTCAAATTTTTCTTATGCTTCTCATCTCTGACTTCCTCATTTATGATTATCTAGTGGAAACATTCTTATTTTAAAGGGATCATGTAATGTCATAAGGCCCACACAAATAATCTCCCTACTCTGGAGGCGTAGGCATTTCCCTGCAAACCAGAAGATCAGTGGTTCAAACCCAGCAGCTGCTCCACAGGAGGACAATGAGGCAATCTACTCCTGTAAAAATTTATAGCCTTGGAAACACAGTGGGGATCACTATAAATCAGAATCGACTCATGGCAGTGGGGTTTGTTTCTTTGTTTTGGTGGCCCATAATCAGGGATTCAAAATTATTAAAACCACTATAGTAAAAGTGACATTGATATGGAGTAGAATTTGCAGTTTGTGGGTACCTAGAATGATAACTGGAATGGGAAAAACTATAGGTTGAAGCCCTGAAATGGGAGCTCAGAAGAGAGGGCATAGTGAACCCTTTCAGGAGCCTGATACAGGAGACTGGACTATTGCCAGGACTGTGGACAGCAACACACTTCAAAGTATTGTGGTGGACCACCATACCTGAACATGGCACCACAGCTTCTGCTTCTGCCAGGCAAGAGATTTGGTTGCTATGCAAAGCACACACTGTCTTTGTTTTCTAAGAAGGAGGTTTTGTTTCTAGAAGGGCACTGATGTTTAATTTGCTCTGTTCCAGTTAGCAAGCCAAGCACTCACATTCTATAAATTCTGGTCCATGCCTATTTTACTTCATCGGCCATGACTGAGCCAGGAAGAACTGGTTCAAAGCATATCCTAGTCATGGGAGTCCCATCCACCAAATTCACATTTTGTCCACTCACATTAAAAATTCACATTTGTTGAGAAATATATGCCCTTCGCATATGTATCGTACATAAGCATGTCTCCCAAAAATATATGTTGAATGCCTGACTTCTACCAGTAGATGTGACCCTATATGGAAATTGTTGTTGTTAGAGTCATCAAGTCAGTTTCAACTCATAATGACCCTATGTACAACAGAAAGAAACACTGTCCAATCCTGCACCATTGTCACAATTATTGCTATCCTTGAGCCCCATGGAGGCAGGACAAAGTGATTATCTTTGCTTCTTAACACTTTTAAGAGGTCTTTTGCAACAGATTTGTCCAGTGCAGTATGATGTCAGATTTCTTTCTTTCTTTTTTTTTTTTTAATTGTGATTTGGATGAAGATTTACAGAGCAAATTCACTTTCCATACAACAGTTCACATATACTTTGTCTCATGTCATTGACCACAGTTTACCACAATGCAACAGCTCCCCTCCCACTTCCTCCCC
>NW_006921998.1:654544-659362 GCF_000298275.1 Orycteropus afer afer
CAAAGTGGTATCATCTGCATAATGTAGGTTGTTGATGAATCTTCCTTCAATCCTGATGCCACATTCTTCTTCATATAGTCCAGTTTCTCTGATTATTTGGTCAGCATACAGATTGAATAAGTATGGTGAAAGGATACTACCCTGACGCACTCCCTTCTTGATTTTATACCATGCAGTGTCCCCTTGTTCTTTTGGAATGATAGCCTCCTGCTCTATGTACAGTTTCCTCAATTAAGTGTTCTGGCATTCCCATTCTTCTCAATGTTAACAACAATTTGTTACGATCCACACAATTGAATGCTTTTGCATAGTTAATAAAACACAAGTAAACATATTTCTGGCATTGTTTGCCCTGAGCCAAGATCAATCTGACATCAAAAGTGATATCCCTCATTACACATCCTTTTCTGAATCCAGCTTGCATTTCTGGAAGTTCTCTGTCAATATACTTCTGTAACCATTTTTTGAATTATCTTCAGTAAGATTTTACTTGCTTATGATATGAATGATATTGTTCAATAATTTCCACATTGTGTAGGATCACCTTTTTTTGGAATGGCTACAAATATGGATCTTTTCCAGTCAGTTGGCCAGGTAGTTGTCTTCCAAATTTCCTGGCATAGCCAAGTGAGTGCCTCTAGTGTGGCATTAATTTGTTGAAACATCTCAATGGGTATCCCACCAATTCCTGGAGCCTTGTTTTTCACCACTTCCCTCAGTGCAGCTTTGACTTCTTCCTTCAATTCCATTGGTTCTTGAACATATGCCATGTCCTGAAATGGATGAATATCAACCAATTATTTGTGGTTCAGTGACTCTGTGTGATCCTTCCATCTTCTTTTGATGTTTCCTGCATCATTCAATATATTGCCCATAGAATCTTTCAGTATTGTAACTCGAGGCTTAAATTTCCTCTTCAGTTCTTTCAGCTTGAAAAATGCTGATTGTGTTCTTTTTGGCTTTCCAACTCCATGTCTTTGCACATTTCATTATAATAATTGACTTTGTCTTCTCAAGCTGCTTTTTTAAATCTTCTGTTTAGCTATTTTATGCTGTCATTTCTTCCATTTGCTTTAGTTCTTCTCCATTCAAGGGCAAGTTTCAGAGTCTCTTCTGACATCCATTTTGGTCTTTTCTTCCTTTGCTGTCTTTTTAATGACCTTTTGCTTTCTTCGTGGATGATGTTCTTGATATCATCCCATAATTCCTCTGGTTTTCAGTCATTGGTGTTCAATGCATCAAATCTATTCTTTAAATGGTCTTTAAATTCAGGAGGGATATAATCAAGGTCATGTTTTGGCTCTCATAGACTTATTTTAATTGTCTTCAACTTCAACTTGAACTTGCCAATGAGCAGTTGATAATAGGTTCCACAATAATCTCCTGGGCTCCTTACCTGTTCCAGCCACCAGCTCTGTCAGCTGCTTCTCCCTAACACCTCATACCATTTTGTAGACCTTAGTAATGCTTATATATGAGAGTAATTCAAAGCACACTTTCCTTTCGCATATGTATATGTATATTTGCAATTCTATTATTCATTTATAGGATGTTAATTGAAAAGCCGATATAATTTTTCTTCTATAATGATGGAACCTGTGTCCTTTTGTAAATCATCTTGTGAAAAATAAAATTTTCAACAGTAGCAATAGTAGCAAGACAAAGAGCTAACATTTGCTGGACACCTGCAGTTGACAAGCAGCCTGCCAAGCATTTTATATACATGATCTAGTTTAATTTTTATAAGAACAGTGTTTTCCACTCTCACATTAAGTAGAACTTTAGAATTATAGATCATGTCATTTTAGAGATAGTAGAGAACTCTGTAACATTTAATTAGCAGAGATTGTGAAACTTGTATGCTGGGGTGTGAAAAACCCAAAAGATATAATCATGATGTAACTTTACAAGGACTTCAAATTTGAGAAATTAGGTATTCTGGCTTAAGACACCAGATCAAGAATATTAATACTGACTCAGAGAAAGACTGCATTGCCATAATAATAGGAAATGTGTAAACAAAATATTTAAATGGAAAGTAAAATATATTCAATGACAATAATGAGAAAAATCTTCTTAAGAATTCTTATATCACTTAGTGTTAAAGATTTTCAATGTATTTTAACAGATCTGTGCTCATTTGATTTTAATAACTACACTATGAGTAGTTATTTATGCCCCATTTCACAGAAAATACAAAGAAGGCATCTGAAATCCCATAGCTAATAAGATATTCCTTTTTCTATTCCATCAAGCTGCTCCTTGTCTTGATGATTCTATAGATGATAACTGAAGAATTCAAATACTCTCACTCTCTACAGAGCATATGTCCATTGTAAATTATGGGAAAATGTTGTTTTAAAATATGTTTATTTATTATTTTGTTTGTTTATTATTGTGTGGTTTCCAAGGTGGTATTTCTACGGAAGTTGATTGCTCAGTCTTCCTTCCAAGGAGTGGCTGGTGGGTTTAAACCACCAGCCTTCTGGTTAGCAGTCAAATGCTTTAGGCACTATGCTACCACAGCTCCCTTTTTGTTTCTTTCATTTGCTTGTTTTATTGTGACTTGGGAGAAAGTTTACAGAGCAATTTCATTTTCCATACAGCATTTCATACCCATTTTGTCTCATGACATTGACTACAACTTCCCACAGTGTAACAGCTCTCTTCCCACTTCCTCACCATGGTTACCTCTTCCCTATGTCTTCTGTCCCATGCACTCCTGTACCTGGAGCTGTCTTCCTGTACATACACTGACCTTCTATTCTCGCATGACTGATCTATCCAAGGAGTGTATCTACCTAATGGATATTTTTTTCTTATTTTCTTCATGATCTTTGCCACAACTCATCACAATCATTGGGTTTAACATAAAGATCAATCTGTTTGATCAGAAGCTGGTAATGCAAATGATTGACACACATGGAAATCATCTTAAAGTGGTGATTCCCTGAGTATCAGAGTATGGAGTTACCATGAGTCTGAGTCTACCCAACTAGTTTATTTTTAATTCCTGCCAAAACACCTGCCCCATGGATTAAATACCAGAAGGGAATTCCAAATCATTACAATGAGGATCTTACCTTCCTGAGGATCCACATTAATGAAAGCCAGTTATAATCTCCTCTGACAGAATTTCTTCTTACACTTCTCTATTAAGTATTCTTTTTTTTGGGGGGGGGGCGTTCATTTATTTATTTATTTATTTAGCATTGTTCTCTCCCCTCCTCTCCCACCCCTGGTAAACAACAAAGAAAATTTCCTTCCATGTGTAAACCTTTTCTTGACTTTTTACAATAGTGAACTAATATAAGATTTGTCTTTCTCTGATTGACTTATTTCACTCAGCAAAATATCCTCCAAGTTCATCCAAGTTATGCAGTGTTTCACAGATTATATATTATTCTTTAGTGTTGCATAATATTCTGTTGTGTATATGTACCACAGTTTGGTATCTTAAGTATTCTTAAGATGACATTGAAGAAAATCAGATGTCCCACTGGACATCTAATGTGAAATGTGCTCTCAGTGACCTAAACCACATCTTTCCAATTTATATTCCAAAACAACATGTACAAAGGTGTGGCTTAAATAAGTTTCGGTAGGCAAGTTTCCATTTAATTTACATGAAGGTTAGTAAGTATAACACCACCAGCACCCAGAAACCTGTCTCAATCAACATATTTCATACATCTTAGAATTATTCACTGTCCTAACTTTCATAATCTCTTCTTTTTGCTTTGATTTGCAATTCAACACTCAAAGTATGATCATCCAATAATATAGTTTTCCTATCACCTGTATTTTTTAAATTTTTATATAAATGGAATTATAGCAATTATCTCACTTTATCAGATTTGTTAAGGTATAATTGACCTATAATAAACCAAAAACCTTTGAAGTGTATAGTTTGAGAAATTTTGGCCTATGTATATCTCCACTTGTGGACTCATCACCATAATCAATATAATGAACAAATCCATCACTCTAAAAAATTCACTCATGCTTTTTTAATATTTCCTAGTGTCTCTCCCTGCCAATCCCACTGCCAGGCAGCTACTGTTCTACATATTGTCATTATAGACTGGTTTGCATTTTGGTATGCATTTCATTTACAAGATTTGTACATTTTTGAGATTCATGTACATTACTGCATTTACCACTAGTGCATTTCTTTGTATTGCTGAGTGCTATTCTATTATAGAGTTATGCCGCCATTTATTTATCCATTCACCTGCTGATGGATATTGGAATATTTAAAATAATATGGATATGAACATTCATTTGTATATACAATGCAACGCACTACCATGGAGTTAGATCTGACTCATAACAACCCCTCCTTGGGTTTCCAAGGTGATATCACTATGAAAGTAGATTGCCCAACTTTCTTTCCGATGAGAAGCTGGTGGGTTTGAACCGCCAGTCTTCTGGTTAGCAGTCAAATGCCTTAGGTACTGAACCACCAGAGCTCCCAGATATTAGTAAAAGTATATGCTATTTTTGATCTTGGGAAAATGTATATGAGTGCAATGGCTAGATCATAGGATTGGTATATATTTATCTTCTCAAGATATTGTCAAATTATTATACAAAGAAATGTGATTTTGCATTCCCATCAGAGTATATGAGAGTTTTAGTTACTCCTCATCCTCATCTATACTTGGAATGGCCAATAATTTTGCTTTCTAATTTCTAATAGGGAGCTCTGGTAGCATAGTGCCTAAGGCACTTGACTGCTAAGCAGAAGGCTGGCGGTTCAAACCCACCAGCCGCTCCTCGGAAGGAAGGTTGGGCAATCCTACTTCCGTAGTGATA
>NW_006921998.1:659462-660005 GCF_000298275.1 Orycteropus afer afer
CCCAACAGAAATAACCCAGGTAGATAACATTTACAATCAGGAACCCCTCAGTTGCTCATTCCACCACTGAGTTTGCAATGACTTACAGGTAGAAAAGCCATATTAAGTAATTTACTACACTGCAGGTACTGTCAAGTCATCTCTGACTCATACCGAACTTATGGACAGCAGAAATATCACCCAGTCTCATGCCAGCTCCATGATCCCTGCTATACTTGAGCCCATTGTGGCAACCACTGTGTCAATCCATCTCATTGAGGGCCTTCCCCTCTTTCATCAAGCATGACATTCCTCTCGAGGGAATGGTCTCCTCTGACAACATGACCAAAGTAAGAGACAAAGTCTGGCCATCCTCGCTTTCAAGGAACATTCCAGCTGCACTTCCTCCAGGACAGATTTGTTAGATCTTTTGGCAGTCCATGGTATTTTCAGCATTCTTTGCCAGCATCACAACTCAAAAGCATCAATTCTTCTTCAGTCTTCTTTATTCATTGTCCAGCTCTCACATGCATAGGAGGTGATTGAAAATATCATGGCTTGCAT
>NW_006921998.1:660535-689437 GCF_000298275.1 Orycteropus afer afer
GTAGTGATACTGCCTCGGAAACCCAAGGAGGGGTCGCTATGAGTCGGGGCTGACTCGAGGGCAAATAACAACAACAACAACAACACAATTTCTAATAAGTGTATGTTGATACGTCACAGCAGTTTTAATTTACATTTCCCTAATTAAATATTAAAATTTAATATTTAAATTTAAATATTAAAATTGCCACCCCAGCTCTCATTTGGTTAATATTTGCATATGAGTCTTTGGGACTAAGATGTGTCTCTTTTAGATGAAATACAAACTCGCCAGCCTTCTGGTGGTTCAAACCCATCAGCCACTCCTCAGACGGAAGATGGAGCAAACTACTTCCGCAGTGAAACTACGTCAGAAACCCAAGGAGGGGTCGCTATGAGTCAGGTCCAACTCAACGGCACATAACAACAACAACAAACAACAAACAACAACAACATAGTTGGACCATGACTTTTTAGCCATTTTGCCTCCCTCTGCCTTTGATTGGATAATTTATTTGTTGTTGTTGTTGTTGTTGTTGTTGTTGTTGTTGGGAGTCATCAGCTTGGCTCTGACTCATAGTGACCCCATGTACAATGGAATGAAAATCTGCCTGGCTGTGCATCATGCTCACAGTCCTTGTTATACTGGAGCCTGTCATTGCAGCCACTGTATCACTCTCTCGCTGAAGGTCTTCCCGTTTTTTGCTGACCCTTCACAGTGTAATTTATTTACATCATGATAATTACTAATAAGGAAGGATTTAACTCTGACATTCTGTTATTTGTTTTTATGTGTCTTAGGCCTTCTTTGTCCTTTATTTTCTCCATACTGACAACATTTGTGTTTTGTTTTTTTTCTAGTGAGCAATTTTGATTCCCTTCTTTCTCTTTTGTACATTTTTTAGTTATTTCCCTTGTGGTTACCATGAAGATTACATTTAATATATTGCTTTTATAAAAGCCATGATTAAATTGATACTACTTTAACTTCAGTAACCTACAAAAACTCTGTTTCTATACCACCACCACTCAATGTTGTTTATGCTTCTGTTATTACCTGTTACACTGTTATACATCATGTGCCCAGTAAGATAAATTTTATGCTTTTTATGCACTTATCATTATTAAAAAAAAAACAAAGGACATAACAGCTAGATTATTGACTAAATATATCTTAAAATTAGCCCCTATATTTGCCCATAAAATTACCTTAACCCACTGCCATCAAATGGATTCCAGCTCACAGTGACTCTGTGAGTTGAACTGAACAGAGTAGAACTGCCCACAAGGCTTCCAAGGCTGTACATATTTACAGAGGCAGTCTACCTCATCATTCTCCATTGGAGGGGCTGGGAGGTTTGAATTGACATTTTGGTTAGCAGCCCAATGCTTTAACCAGAGCACTCCTTAAAACTGGAGATTTTTTTTTTTTTCCTATGTATGGCTTCAAGTTGTTTTCTATTGTCCTTTATTTTACATATGAAACAGTACCCTGAACACTTATTATAGGGCAAGTCTAGTCATAATTGTGAGCTCCTTTAGCTTTTATTTATCTAGAAATGTCATAATTTCTTTCTCAGATTTGAAAATAGTTTCGTCAAATATAACATTCTTGGTTGATGGTTCTTCCCCCCCCCCCAAAAAAAAAACTTTAAATACATCATCTGACTGTCATCTGGCTTCCAAAATTTCTGAGAAAAAATAAGCATTTAATCTTACTGGGGATCTTCTTTATATAATAATTTCCTTTCCCTTTCTACTTTCAGGATTCTTTGTATTTGGCTTTTGAGAGCTTAATTATAATGTGTCTCAGTGTGGTTCCTTTTGTCTTTATCCTACTTAGATTTTGTTGAGATTCTTCTATTTAAAGATCCATGAGCTTAGTCAGAGTTGGAAAGATTTTTGCCATTATTCCATCAAGTGTTCTTTCTGTCCTGTTCTCTCTATCTCTGTCTGGCTCTTCTTTCTCTGGGATTTACATAATGTATAAGGTGGTGTTCTTGATGATGTCCCATCTTCCCATTAGGCTACACTCAGCCCTGTTAATCTTTCTTTCTTATTGCTCTTTAGATTCCATAATTTTAATTACATTATCTTCTACTTCACTGACTCTTTCTTCTGTCAGCTCAAATAGGTTAAGTACTTCAATGAGTTTTTCATTTCAGTTATGGTATCTTATGTTTCAGTATTTCTATCTGGTTTCTTTTATAGTATCTATCACTTTCTAAGAGCTCTGATTAAGGTATTTACTGCTAAACAAAAGGTGAGCAGTTTGAACACACCAGCTGCTCCATGGGAGAATGATGAGGCTGCCTGCTTCCATAAAGATTCACAGCCTTGGAACACCTATGGGGCAGTTCTACTCTGCCCTGTAGGGTTTCTGTCTTAGGCTGGGTTCACCACAGAAGATATATATATATAGAGAGAGACAGAGACATAGAGAGAGAGAGAGATTTACTGCAGGGAAATGGCTAACACAGTTTTAGGGGCTGGCAAGTCCCAAGTCCATAGATCAAAGGTCAAGCTGGAGGCTTCTCTTGACTCATGCTGCTGAAGCATATAACAAACCCAAGATCAGCAGGTGTGGTAGTTAAGTTTGTGTGTCAAGTTGACTGGGCCTGGTTGAGTGGATGGGCAGCGGGATGTAGTATTCCCCATGATGAGACTGGTGATCAACTCCATGGTGGAATCTATTGGAACAGCCGAGTAGCTGCTTTTGGTATGTGCTCTGCTTCCTGTACATAAGAAACAACATTGGGAATGGTCTCTAGTTTATGGCACGCTTGAACACTGCATGTATCAATGTCATTGTTCAGCAGCCTGCCACGCTCTGCCAACCTTGATACTTTCAGTGGACTTAAATTAATGGCCTACCATGTGGTTTGGTAACTTTGGGACTGTGTCTTTTTACTTATCAACCTTAAGCTTGTCAGTTTCAGCAGCCAGCAGCTGAGTGAAGAAAAGCCTCTAGCTACAGTGGGTGAGGAGCAGGAGGCAGAGCTGAAGCCCAAAGTTGAGGGGCTTTCACCCAGCCCCTAGGGCCTGGCATTTTGAACTTGGACTTAAAGCCTCCAAACTGTAAGAGAATAAACTCCTATTTGTTAAAGCCATTCCTTTTGTGGTATATTCTCGTCAGCATGGCACTAGGGAACCAGAATGGCAGGTAAAATGGCAGCCTGTTTGTTCACAAGTTTCTAAGGCAACAATCTCAAGATCAGCAAGCTATACAGCAGGCCACTGGTTCAAGTTCAGATGACGGCAAGTCAGATGCAGGGTGCTGAGCAAAAAGCGCCAGAGACCTTTCCCAAAGCTTTTCCATATATACCAAAGGCAGGCCACACCATGAGGTAAACTCCCTTTCAACTCATTGACTGCTCATAGTAAATCTCATCATAGAGGTGATTGCCTTTTATCAGATCTCATCATGAAGGATGACTGCATCATTACTACTAAACCATGTAGTATCATGGCCTAGCCAAATTGACACACAACCTTAACTATTATTATTGCTATCAGTTACAGTCAACTCAATGGCAGTGTTTTTTGTTTTATCTCTTTATTTATACTGTTGTTTTGTTCACACATCATTTTCCTGATTTCCTTTAGTTTTTTGTCCATGTTTTCCTTTCATTCATTAAGCAAGTTTAATAGCATATTATTATATCTTTTTAATATGTTCATTAACAACCTGTGATATGCAGAAAACTCAACTTTCCTTGCTGAAAGTGAGGATGACTTGAAGCACTTACTGATGAAGATTGAAGACTACAATCTGCAGTATGGATTAAATCTCAACATAAAGAAAATAAAAATCCTCATAACTAGACCAATAAGCAGCATACAATACATGAAGAAAAGATTGAAGCTGTGAAGGATTTTATATTACTCGGTTTCACAACCAACACCAATGGAAACAGCAGCCAAGATATCAGAGGACATATTGCACTGGGCAAATCTGCTACAAAAGACCTCTTTAAAGTGCTGAAGAACAAAGATGTCCCTTGAAGACTAAGGTGCGCCTAACCCAAGCCATGGTATTTTCAATCACCCCTGATGTATGTGAGAGCTGGACAATGAATAAGGAAAACTGAAGAAGGGTCAATGTTTTTGAGTTGTGGTGTTGGTGAAAAATACTGAAAGTACCATGGACTGCTAAAAGGACTAACAAATCTGTCCTGGATGAAATGCAACCAGAATGCTCCTTGGAAGTGAGAATGCCCACACTGTGTCTCACCTACTTTGGTCATGTTGTCAGAAGGGACCATTCCTTAGAGAAGGATATCATGCTTGGTAAAGTAGAGGGTCAACAAAAATGGGGAAGGGCCTCAACAATGTGGATTGACACAGTGGCTGCAACGATGGGCTCGGATATAGCAAGGATTGTGAGGCTGGCACAGGACTAGGCAGTGTTTTGTTCTGCTCTGCACAGGATTGCTATGAGTCAGAGCCAACTCAGTGGCACCTAACAACAGCAACAATTTCTGCAAGCCTTTAATCTTTTCTTACTGCTCCTCTCCCTGCTCTGTGAGAGCTGTTCAGGCAAGACCAAGGATTCTGTTCTTCATGCACCTCCCAGATAAATCAGAAAAAAAACCTATTGATCAATGTACCCGCAGACAGGCAGTACTCTCGGTCTTTCTCATCACTCCCTCCTCTGCTCTGCTAGAGCCCCAATTGAAAGCCCAGATCAAAGTTTTAATCCCTCTCATATCTCTCCCAGATTCAATGCAAAATTACACTGACCAGTCTGCTCTCAGATGGGCACAGGCTTGAACCTTTGTTCTCCACTCCATCCCCGTTCTGTGAGATCTCTAATTCATGCTACATTGAGGTTTCAGTCTTTCAGGCTCTTTGCAGAGAGATCAGAACACACACACTGAATCCTCCTCCAGTAGGATCTGTCCAGTCTACTTGGAAAGCAGAGTTCGGGAACATTCTTATTGCACAGCAGAGCTGTGGATTGTATAGAGCAGTGACTGGACTTTCTCTGCATCTTCTGATTGCTTTAATGAGGTGGATGGAAACAGTGGGAAAATACATTTTTCTACCATTAAAGGTTTATTCTATCTTCTTTCCATTTGTGGCTCTCTGCTGCCATCCTTTGCATACTTTTGCAGAGTTCTTACAGGGTTGAGCACGTAGTTCCAGTTGTTTTTATTAGTGCTCCTGCCAGCAGAGATAAGATTTTAAACCTGCTCATGATGCCATCTTTCCAGGAGTCTTATTGAATTGATTTTTTAAAATACGTTTAGTTTGATAATATCTTAAAAGTTGTAAATATAGTGTAGAAAGTTCCAATATATCCAACACCCAGTTTCCACCATTGTTGGCATCTTACATGACTATGGTACATTTGTCACACCTAATGAAACACTGTTAATGAATAATTCTTAACTAAAGTCCATACTCTATTAGAATTGCATTATTTTTTCCCTAATATTCCTTTTCTATTCCAGGATTCCACCCAGACCATCATATTACAATTAATTGTATGTCTCTAGCATTTTCTTAGCCAAGCCAGTTTCCCAGACTTTGCTTGCTTTTGATAACGTTGACCATTGAGGAGTATAGGTCAGATATTTCTCAATTTGAGTTTGGCTGGTTTTATTGTGGTTAGACTGTGGTTATGGGTTTTTGTTGGGAAAAAGAACCCGGAGGTTAAGTATCATTCATAGCATAACATATAAAGTGTGCATGCTATCAAATGTACTAATCATGCAACACTGGCTAATGATATTAACCTTGTGTGTTGGTTCTCTAGTCCCTCTCTAACAGAAATACCACAAAAGTGTGGCTTTAACAGGGATTTATTCTCATAGAGTTCAGGAGGTAGAAGTCTGAGTTCAAAGTGCCAAGCGCTAAGGGCTAGATGAAGGCCCCTCGAGCTTGGGCTTCAGAGTGGCCTCTTCTTTCCAGCCCACTGAACCTAGAGGCTTCTCTTAACTCAGGCAGCTGCTGGAGGCTGAGGCTGACAAACCCCAGGTTGACAAGTAAAATAGCACAGTCCCAATGTTATCAAACAACATGGCAGACCACTAGCCCAAGTCAAGAGACAGTCCCAAGATTGGCAGACAACATGGCAGGCTACTCACTGATGACTTGGCCAATTGTAGGATCTAAGCCAAGCTGACACACAACTTAATTACGACACCTTGATAACCTGGCTAAAGAAGCATTTGCCAGGTTTCTTTACAGTCAGTAACTGTAAAGTAGTTACATTTTATTTCACCGTTTTCTAGACTATACATTTCTAATGCTAGACATAAAGGATAGCCCACATTTATGAGGTGAGGAATGATAGACTACCTCCTTAAGAAGGAATAATGTACATAAATTAACTGAAATTCTGTATAGGAAATCTGCCTCTTCTCCCTATTAATATTTATCTGCTGATTTTCTGTTTCTCATTTTATTTCTTCCTTCTTTGATCTTTACAATTTCTTTTCTTCTACTTAAAAACAAGAATAATTTGCTCTTATTTTTCTATTTTATTCAGTGGAATAATTATTCATTGGTTTGATGCATTCTTTTTTAATGTACGCATTCAATGCTACAAATTTTCCTCAAAGTACTTATATCTATTCCACAGATTGATATGTTTTAATTTTTCTATTCAATTCTAAATGCTTTTCATTTTCCTTTTGATTTATTCTCAGACCCATGAATCATTTGGGCTGTTGTGGTTGTTGTTGTTAGGTGCCATTGATTCATCTCCAACTCATAATGACCTTATGTACAGCAGAAAAAAACACCACCCTGTCCTTTGCCAGCCTCACAATACTTGCTATACTTGAGCCCATCATTGCAGCCACTGTGTCAATCCACCTTGTTGAGGGCCTTCCCCTTTTTTGTTGACCCTCCATTTTACCAACCATGATATCCTTCTCCAAGGAATGGTCCCTTCTGACAACATGACCAAAATAGATGAGATGATGTCTCACCGTTATCACTTCCAAAGAGCTGGACAACAGCCTCCTGGTTTATGTACAAGTTCCTTATGAGCACACTTAAGTGTCTTGGAATTCTTCCCATTCTTCTCAATGTTATCCATAATTTATTATGATCCACACAATCAAATGCTTTTGCATAGTCAATAAAACACAAGTAATATCTTTCTGGTAGTCTTTGCTTTCAACCAAGATCCATCTGACATCAACTATGATATCCCTCATTGCACATGCTCTTCTGAGTCCACCTTGCATTTCTGGAAGTTCTGTGTCAATATACTTTTGCAACCATTTTTAAAATTATCATCAGTAAGATTTTACTTGCATGTGACATTAATATTGTTCAATAATTTCCACATTCTGTGGGATCACCTTTCTTTGGAATGGGTATAAATATGGATCTCTTCCAGTCAGTTGGACAGGTAGCTGTCTTCCAAATCTCTTGGCATAACCGAGTGAGTGCCTCCAGTGCAGCATCTGTTCAGTGCGGCATCTGTTTGCTGAAACATCTCAAAGGTTATTCTGTCAATTTCTGGAGCCTTGCTTTTCACCAATTCCTTCTATGTACCTTCGACTTCTTCTTCAATACCACTGGTTCTTGATCATATGCCACCTCCTGAAATGAATGAACATTGACCAATTCTTTTTGGTACAGTGACTCTGTGTACTCCTTCCATCTTCTTTTGATGTATCCTGCATCATTCAATATATTGCCTATAGAATCTTTCAGTATTGCAACTAGAGGCTTAGATTTCCTCTTCCGTTCTTTCAAATTGAGAAATACCAAGCGTATTCTTCTTTTTTGATATTTTAATTCCAGGTCTTTGCATATTTCATTATGATAATTGACTTTGTCTTCTCAAGCTGTTCCTTGAAATTTTCTGTTCAGCTCTTTTATCTTGTAATTTCTTCCATTTGCTTTAGCTACTCTTTCAAGGGCAAGTTTCAGAGTCTCTTCAGACTTCTATTTTGGTATTTTCTTCCTTTCCTGTCCTTTTAAAGACTTTTCTCTTTCTTCATGGATGATGTTCTTGATGTCATCCCACAATTCCTCTGGTTTTCAATCATTGGTGTTTAATAAATCAAATCTATTCTTTAAATGGTCTCTAAAGCTCTCATGGCCTTCTTTTAATTGTCTTCAACTTCTACTTGAACTTGCATATGAGCTATTGTTGGTCTGTTCCACAATCAGCACTTGGCTTTGTCTTGGTGAAGTTATTGATGCTCTCCATCCCTCTTGCCACAGATGTAGTCAATCTGATTCTTGTGTACCACATCTTGTGAAGTCCATGTGTATAGCTACCATTTGTGTTGTTGAAAAAAGGTATTTGCAATGCATAAGTCACTGGTCTTGCAAAATTCTATCATGCGGTCTCCAGCATTATTTATATCACTGAGGCCATGTTTTCCAAATATCAGTGATTCTCCTTTGTTTCCAACTTTTGCATTCCATTCACCGATGAAAATCAACACATCTTGATTGCATATTCAGTCAATTTCAAACTGCAGAAGTTGGTAAAAATCTTTAATTTCCTCATCTTTAGCTTTGGTGGTTGGTGCATAAACTTGAATAATAATAATATTCACTGGTCTTCCTTGTAGGTGTATGGATATTATCCAATCACTGACATCATTGTACTTCAGGATAGATTTCAATGCATTCTTTCTGATGATGAATGCCATTCCATTCCTCTTTAATTTGTCATTCCTGCCATAGTAGATCATATGGTTATCTGATTAAAAATGGCCAAAACCAGTCCATTTCAGCTCGCTAATGCCTAGAATATCTATCTTTATGTGTTCCACTTCATTTTTGACATTTTCCAATTTTCCTAGATTCATACTTCGTACATTCCATGTTCCAACTATTAATGGATGTTTGCAGCTGTTTCTTCCCACCTTGAGTCTTGCCACAACAGCAAATAGGGGTCCTGAAAGTTTTACTCTACCCCCATCACTAAGGTCAGTTCTAGTCTGAGGAGGCAGCTCTTCCCCAGTCATATTTTGAGTGCCTTCCAACCTGAGTGGCTCATTTCCCTGCATTATATCAGACAATGTTTCAGGGCTATTCATAAAGTTTTCCAGTAATATAACAGACAGTGTTTCACTACTATTCATAAGGTTTTCACTGGCCAATTCCCTGAGAAGCTGATAGCTTCTTCTTTTTACTGAATCTGTCTTAGCAACCACCACAGTATAACAAACTGACAAACAAGTTTATCTCCTTTACCTGTTCCAAACTGGTTGGCTCACTTCCCGGTCTCCCTCAGCCACTCTAAATCTGCTGCCCCACTTCACTTCCTTCCCAGCCCCTGTCAAGCCACCCCAAACCCACTTGTTGTTAGATTCCATCAAATTGATTCCCACTCATAATCACTTTATATACAATGGTACAAAATACTACCTGGTCCTGTGCCATCCTCATATATTTGCTATGATTGAGCCCATTGTTACTGTCACTGTGTTAATCCATCTCTTAGAGAGTCTTCCTCTTCTTTTCTGACTCTCTAACTTACGAAGCATGATATCCTTCTCATGGGACTGGATCCTCCTGATAACATGACCGAAGTATGAGAGATGAAGGCTTGTCATCTTCACTTCTAAGGAGTATTCCTGCTGTACTTCTTCTAAGACAGATTTGTTCAGTTTTCTGGCAGTCCATGGTGTTTTCAATATTCTTTATCAACACTGTAATTCAAATGGATAAATTCTTCTGTGGTCTTACTTATTCATTGTCAAACTTTCCCATGCATATGAGCTGATTGAAAGTATCATGACTTGAGTTAGGCACACTTGAGTCTACAAAGTGATATCTTTGCTTTTTAACATTTTAAAGAGATCTTTTGCAGCAGATTTGTCCAATGCAACACATCATTTGATTTCTTAACTGCTTCTCCATGGGCATTGATTTTGGCTCCAAGTAAAATGAAATTACATCTTCAGACTATTCTCCATTTATCATGGTTATGCTTTTTGGTCCACTTATGTGGATTTTTTTTTCTTTATGTTGAGTTATAATCCATGCTGAATACTGTAGTCTTTGATCTTCATCAGTAAGTGCTTCAAGTCTTCTTCATTTTCAGCAAGCAAGGTTGTGTAAATTGTTCAGTAATGTATTATTTAGTTTCTAAATATTTGCTGATTTTCCAGGTATTTTTTATTATTAACTTTTAATTAATTTCCACTGTAGCCACAGAATATTCTTCATATGGCTTGATTGATTTTAAGTTTATTGAGACTTGGTTTACATCTCAGAATGTAGTCTCCCTTTGTAAATGTTGTGTATGCACTTGAAAATAATTTGTATTCTATTTTGTTGGGTAGAGGATTCTGTAAATGTTGATTAGGTCAAGTTAGTTCACAGTGTTGGTCAAGTCTTCTATATCTTTAGTTAATTCCTGTCTGCATTTTCTATGAGTCATTAAGAGAGAGATGTTGACATTCTTTACTATAATTTGGATTTTTCTATTTCTTGTAATGATATCAAATTTTGCTTTATATATTTCGAAGCTTTGTTACTATGTGCATAAATGTTTAGATTGCTATGCTCTATTGATGAGTTCTCCCTTTTGGCATTTAAAATGACCCTTGTTCTGGCAGCGTTCTTTGCTCTGAAATCTACTGTATCTAGTATCAGCCACTTCAATTTTGTTTTACTACAACTGTTGTTGTTAGGTGCCATTGAATTGGCTCTGACTCATAGTGATCCTATGTACAACAGAATAATACACTGCCTGGCTGTGTGTCATCTTCACAATCCTTGCTCAACTTGAATCCATCATTGAAGCCACTGTGTCAATCCATCTCATTGAGGACCTTCCCCTTTATCATGGACCCTCCACTTTACCAATCATGATTAACTTCTCCAGGGACTGATCCTTTCTGACAACATGACCAAAGTAGGTGAGCTGAAGTCTGACCAATCTCACTTCCAAGGAGCAGTCTGGCTGCACTTCTTCCAGGATAGATTTGTTTGTTCTTATTACAGTCTATGGTATTTTCAGTATTCTCAGTATTACTATAACTAGGTGGCATAGTGCCTAGGGCACTTGACTGCTAACCAGAAGGCTGGCAGTTCAAACCCACCAGCCACTCCTCAGAAGGGAAATTGGGCAATCTACTTCCTAAGTGATACAGCCTCAGAAACCCAAGGAAGGGTCACTGTGAGTCAGATCCAACTCTATGGTACAGAGTTTGGTTTTTTATGATTTAGCAGGTTATAACTTTTCCATATTTTTACTTTTAATCTCTTTGTGTGCTTATATTTGAAGTTAGATGGCTACATGTATGTAGGTATTCATTATTTATGAATCAGACAACCAGTGATTTTTATTTGTGGTGTTTACACCAATTTTGTATGAGACAATTATTGATATGATGAGGTTTAAATCTATCAACTTGTCATTTTCTCTTTGCTCCACCTGCTCTTGTTTTTCTTTCTTTTTTTTTCCCCAGATATTTTTGTATTACTTTATTAATTATTTATTTTATCTCCACTATCAGATTATTTATAATAAGGTTGTATAGTGTTAATTTAGGTGTTGCTTTAGAGTTTGCATTATACATCTTTAAATTTTCATAGCTACGATCAAGTATTTCATACTTCTCAACATATGGTAAAAAATCTTACCACAGTATGCTTCCAGTTCTTTTGTACTGAACCTTCTGCTATTGTTTTCATATTTTATTTATTTGTAAATTTGTGATTGTGATTTGGGTGAAAGTTTACATAGTAAATTCATTTTCCATACAACAGTTCATACACATTTTCTTTCATAACATTGATTGCAATCCCCATAATGTAACAGCTCTCTTTCTACTTCCTCCCTGTGATTATCTTTTCCCTGTGTCCTTCTTTCCTATGCATTCCTGTCCTCTGAGCTATCTCCCTGTGCAAATACTTCCCTTCTGATCTCCCATGGTTGATTGTTCTAAGGAGTGTACCTAGCTGGTGTAAATGTTCCCATTATACCCCTATCTATTGTTTGACTGGAAGCCACAAGAGTGAGTTCAATTCCAGGCCTGAAGGATGGCCAGGGACCATATTCTTGGGGTTTCATCAGTCTCTCTTAGACCTATAAGCCTGGTCTTTTTTATTATTTTGAGTTTAGTTCCACATTTCACTGTCATTCTATCCAGGATCTCCTACAATGATCTCTTTCTAAATTTTTACTGTGGTAGTTGGGCACCACCTAGTTCATCTGATTTCATGGTCATGTAGGATGAGGGTTGCATGGCCCACTAATCTCTTGGACTAATTATTTCCATGTGTCCTTGGTTTTCTTCATTCTTCTTTGCTCCAGAGTAGGAGGGACCAAATGTTGCATCTTACATGGCTGCTTGAAAGCCCCAGTCGTTACTTACCAAAGTAGGATGTAGAATAATGTTTTTGTGTGTTATGTTTTACCAATTGAGCTTGATGCCCTGCAACCATGGTCCCAAGCACACAGGCCCAACAACTCGCTCCCTCAGAGTGTTTGGGTATGGCTAAGAAGTTATCAGCATAGTGCCTAAGGCACTTGACTGCTAACCAGAAGGCTGGCGGTTCAAACCCACCGGCCACTCCTCGGAAGGAAGGTTGGGCAATCCTACTTCCGTAGTGATACTGCCTCGGAAACCCAAGGAGGGGTCGCTATGAGTCGGGGCCGACTCGATGGCATATAACAACAACAACAACAAAGAAGTTATCATAACTTTGCCCCCTGTTAGCTCCATTACATATATGTTGTTGTTGTTGTCGTTGTTATGTGCCGTCAAGTCAGACCTGACTCATAGCAACCCCTCCTTGGGTTTCCGAAGCAGTATCACTACAGAAGTAGGTTGCCCAACCTTCCTTCTGAGGAGTGGCTGGTGGATTTGAACTGCCAGCTTCTGGTTAGCAGTCAAGTGCCTTAGGCACTACAGTACCAGAGCTATTATTACATATATAGACAATCTTAAAATGTATACAAATATGTATGTAGAAATATGGTCTGCCGAACTTATATGTGGTTATGGGTATATTCCCTTTTCCCTAAACATTGCTGATGATTCAGCCTGTTTACCTATGTAAGTACCCGTGAATTAATGTTTATTATTACTGATAATGCAGAATTGTGTATGTAAAAGTGTGTATCTTTGCTATCTGTACTTCCTGTGCACTCTTCCATGTCTTCCTTTTCTTTAGTGTTATTCTGTTGGTCACTCATTTTTTGGTATATTGCCTTTCCCTGCACCTAAATCAATATTGTCTTTTACCTATCTAGAAATTTTCCCTCCTCTCCCATCCCATCTTTGGTAACAAACAAAGAAATTTTCCTTCTATACATAAACTTTTCATTCACTTTTTACAATAGTGGACTAGTACAATATTTTCCTTATGTGATTGACTTACTTCATTCAGCATAATATCATCCAAGTTCACATTATATGGTGTTTGGTGGACTCTACATTATTCTTTAGTATTGCATACTATTCCATTGTGTGTATTTACCATGATTTAGTTATGTATTCCTCTATTGATGGGCACTCAAGTTGTTTTCATCTCTTTGCTATTGTGAATAGTGCTGCAGTGAACATGGAAGTGCATGTATCTATTCATGTCCTTACTCTCACTTCTTTAAGATATATATCTAGTAATGGGATTTCTGGATCAAATGATATTTCTATTTCCAACTTTTTAAGGAATTGCCATACTGCTTTCCACGGTGGTTGTATCATTTTACAGTCCCACCAGCAATGTTTGAGAGTCCCAATCTCTCCACATCCTTGCCAACATTTATTATTTTCTGTCTTGAACTTTGGTATTCATGCTGGGGTGAGAGGGTATGTCATTGTTGTTTTGATTTGCATCTCTCTAATGGTAATGATCATTAAGATTTCTTCATTTGTTTGTTGGCTGCCTGAATATCTTCTTTGGTGAAGTGTCTGTTCATGTCTTCTGCCCATTTTTTTTTTTTTAATATGATTGTTTGTTTTATTGATTTTGAAGTATTGGGGCTTTCTATCAATTTTAATGATGAGTCCCTTGTCAGATATGTCATTACCAGATTTTTTTTTTTTTCCCCAATCTGTAGGTTCTCCTTTTACTCTTTTGGAAACATCTTTTGATGCACATAAGAATTTAATTTTTAAAAGGTCTCAACCATCTAGTTTCTCTTCTATTGTTTGTGTATTTTTATTTATGTTTGGTAGTCTGTTAATGTGGTATATTAGAGCCCCTAAAGGGAGCTCTGGTAGTGTAGTGCCTAAGGCACTTGACTGCTAACCAGAACGCCTGCGATTCAAACCCACCAGCCACTCCTGGGAGGGAAGATGGGCCAATCTATTTCCATAGTGGTACTGTCTTGGAAACCCAAGGAAGGGTAGCTATGAATCGGGTCCAACTCGGCGGCACATAACAACAACAAATTTGCTCCTAATTTTTCTTGGATGAACTTTATAGTTTTCGGTTTTACATTTAAGTCTTTAGTCCATCTGCAATAAGTTTGTGTATAGTATGAAGTGTGGATCTTGCTTCATTTTTCTGCAAACAGATATCTAGTTTTGACAGTACTATTTGTTAAATATACTATCTCTTCCCCAATGAATAGATTTGACCCTTTGCCAAAGATCAGCTGACATAGGTGGATGGATCTATTTGTGAGTTCTCAATTCTATTCCACTAGTCTGTGTGTCTGACCTTGTACCAGTACCAGGATGTTTTGACTACTGTGGCGGTATGGTAGGTTTTGAGATCTATGAGTGTGAGACCTCTTACTTTGTTCTTCTTATTCAATAGTGCTTTCTTATCCGAGGTCTCTTCCCTTTCCATGTAAAATTAATGATTATTTTTTCCATGTCCTTAAAGAATGTTGGTAGAATCTGGATTGAGATTGCATTGAATGAATAGATTGCTTTGGGTGGTACTGACATTTTCACAATGTTCATTCTTCCTATCCATAAGCATGGTATGTTCTTCCATTTATGTAAATTTTTTATAGGTTCCTGAAGTACTATTTTGTAGTTTTATTTGTATATTTCTTTTGTATCCCTGGTAAGATTTATTCCCAAGTATTTTATCTTTTTGATAGATACTGTAAATGTTATTGATTTCCTTATTTCCTTTTCAGAGATCTCTTTGCTGGTGTACAGGCATCCAACTGAATTTTATATGTCTGTCTTGTGTCTGGCCACTTTGTTAAATCTTTCGATTAGTTCCAGTAATTTTCTTGTTGAGTCTCTTGGGTTTTATGAATGGTATCATAGAATCTAAATATAGGGATACTTTTACTCTTTCCTTACCAGTTTGGATGCCTTTTATCTCTCTTTCTTGCCTTATTGCCTTGTCGCTAGGACTTCCAATACAATGTTGAATAGAAGTAGTAATAGGGGGACATCCTTGTCTGGTCCCTATTTGCAAGGAGAATTCTTTCATTCTCTCTGCATTAAGAATAACATTGGCTATTGGTTTTGCATATATGTCCTTTACTATGTTGAGGAAATTTCCTTATATTCCTATTTTTCTGAGAGTTATTAGGAATGGATGTTGGATTTTGTCATATTGTTTTCCTAATATTGAACCATCTTTGTATACCTGGAATGAATCCCGCTTGGTTGTGATGTATTATTTTTTGGATATGTTTTGGAGTCTATTGGCTAGGATTTTGTTGAAGATTTTTGAATCCACATTCATAAGGGATACTGGTCTGTAATTTTCCTTTTTAGTGGTTTCTTTACCTGCTTTTGGTATCAGGATTATCTTTGCCTCATAAAATGAATTCAGGAGGATTCCATCTTTTTCTATCTTCTGGAATATTTTGCATAGGGTTGGTGTCAGCTCTTCTCTGAATGTTTTGTTTTAATCTACAATGCAACGGCCTAGGCCAGGATTTATTTTTGTTGGTAGGTTTTTATGATTTGTTTGATTTCTTCTGTTCTTATGTGTCTGTTCAAATTTTCTAGTTCAGCCTGTGTTAATTTAGGTAAGTAGTGTGTTTCTAGAAATCTGTCCATGTTGTTTTCATACATGTTATACCTACATATGCTGTAAACTCCTAAATATATAGTTGCTATTATTGTTTTTCTCAATTTGTTCATCTTTGGATTTGGTGGTTGGTGCATAAATTTTTTTCAATTTCTTCATCTTTGGATTTGGTGGTTGGTGCATAATAAGTAGTATTAACTGGAAATTGAAGATTTTTACCAACTTCTAAAGTCTGAAATTGACAAAACATGCAATCAAAAAGTGTAGATTATCACTGTTGATTGGAATGCAAAAGTTGGAAACAAAGAAGAATCACCAGTGGTTGGAAAATTTGGCCTTGGTGATAAAAATAACTCTGGAGACAGAAGGATAGAATTTCACAAGACAAATAACTTGTTCGTTTTCAACACAAATGACAGCTATACACGTGTACTTTGCCAGATGAAGTACACAGGAATCAGATCAACTACATCTGTGGAAAGAGGTGATGGACAAGCTCAGTATCTTCAGCCAAACAAAAGCCAGAAGTGAACTGTGGAACAGATGATCAACGGATCATATGCACATTCAAGTTGTACCTGAAGTCAATTAAAACAAGTCCACAAGAGCCAAAATATGATCTTGATTATACTACTCCTGAATTTAGAGACCATTTAAAGAATAGATTTGATGCATTGAACACCAATGACTGAAAACCAGAGGAATCATGGGATGACATCAAGAACATCATCCATGAAGAAACCAAAAGCTCATTAAAAAGACAAGAAAGGAAGAAAAGACAAAATGAATGTTAGAATAGACTCTGAAACTTGCCCTTGAATAGAGAGTAGCTAAAACAAATGGAAAACGACAAGATAAAAGAGTTGAACAGAAGATTTCAAAGAGCAGCTCTAGAAGGCAAAGTCAATTGTTATAATGAAATGTGCAAAGTCCTGAAGTTAGAGAAACAAAAGGGAAGAACACACTCAGCATTTCTCAAGCTGATAGAACTAAAAAGAAAATTCAAGCTTCAAGTTGCAATATTGAACGATTCTATGGGCAAAATATTGAATGATGCAGGAAACATCAAAAGAAGGTGGGAGGAATACATAGAGTCACTGTACCAAAAAGAATTGGTTGATGTTCATCCATTTCAGAAGGTGGCATATGATCAAGAACCAGTGGTATTGAAGGGAGAAGTTGAAGCTTCACTGAAGGAATTGGCAAAGAACAAAGGTCCTGGAATTGATGGAATACCCATTGAGATGTTTCAACAAATGGATGCCATGCTGAAGGCACTCACTTGTCCATACCAAGAAATTTGAAGACAGCTACATGGACAACTGACTAGAAGAGATCCATATTTGGACTCATTCCAAAAAAAAGGTGATGCTACAGAATGTGGAAATTATCAAACAATGTCATTAATATTGAATGCAAGTAAAGTCATGCTGAAGATAATTCAAAAAGGGTTGCAGCAATATGTTGACAGGGAACTTCCAGAAAGGCAAGCTGGATTCAGAAGAGAACATGGAATGAGAGTTATCACTGCTGATGTCAGATGGATCTTAGCTGAAAGCAAAGAATACCAGAAAGATGTCTACTTGCGTTTTCTTGACTATGCAAAAGCATTCAATTGTGTAGATCATAACAACTTATGCATAACATTCAGAAGAAAAGGAATTCCAGAACACTTGATTGTGCTCAGGAAGAACCTGTACATAGAATAGGAAACTGTCCTTTAAACAGAACAAGTGGATACCATGTGGTTTAAAATCAGGAAGGGAGTGATTCAAGGTTTTATCCTTTCACCATACTTATTCAATCTGTATGTGAAGAAATAATCTGAGAAGTTGGACTATATGAAGAAGAACATGGCATCAGAATTGGAGGAAGACTCATTAACAACCTGTGATACGCTGATGACACAACTTTGCTTGCTGAAAGTGAGAATGACTTGAAGCAATTACTGATGAAGATTAAAGTCTTTAGTCTGCAGTATGGATTGCATCTCAGCATAAAGGAAACAAAAATGCTTACAACTGGACCAATAAACAGCATCACAATAAATCGAGAAGATTGTTGTTGCTAAAGATTCCATATGACTTGGTTCCACAATCAACACCAATGGAAGCAGCAGTCAAGACATCAGACAACATATTGCATTCAGTAAATCTGCTGCAAAAGACCTCTTTAAAATGCTGAAGAACACAGTCATCTCCGTGAAGGCTAAAGTGTGCCTAACTCAAGCCATGGTATTTTCATTCACCTCATATGCATGTGAAAGCTGAACAATGAACGTGAAAGACAGGAGAAGAGTTGATGCTTTTGAGTTGTGGTGTCGGTGAAGAATACTGAAAGTATCATGGACTGCCAAAAGAACAAACAAATCTGTCCTGGAAGAAGTACAATCAGAATGTTCCTTGGAAGCAAGAATGGCCAGACTTCATCACACCTACTTTGGTCATGTTGTCAAAAGGGACCATTCCCTGGAGAAGGTTATCATGCTCGGTAAAGTAGAGGGTCAGTGAAGAAAGGAAAGTCCCTCAATTAGATGGATTGACACAGTGGCTGCAACTATGGGCTCAGGTACAGCAAGGATTGTTAGGCTGGCACAGGACCGGTCAGTGCATCGTTCTGTTGTACACAGAGTCACTATGAGTCGGAGCAGACTCAATCGCAGCTAACAAGAACAATAACATTATTGCTTTATCAATGGATAATATTTTAAAGATATTTAAATGATAAAAACTGTATTTACTCATGTAGTAACCATTTTCCTTACTCTCTATTTGTGTAGAATTGGACTTCTATTGGCATTATTTTCCTTCTTCTTGAATGACTTAATTTAACATTTCTTGTATTAATACAGGTCTAATTTTGATGATGTTCAGCTTTTGATGTGTAAAAATATCTTTAAAAAAAAAAAATCTTCCATAGGATACAGACTTCTAAGTTGACGTTTTTCTTCTTCCAATATTTTAACAATTTTGCTCCATTATTTTCTATCTTGCATTGTTTATTATGAGGAATATGTTGTTTTCCTATTGTTGTTTCTTTGTGAGTAAAGGTTCTTTTTGTTCTGGGTGCTGTTAAAGTTTTCTATTTATCACTGGAGCTCTGGTAACATAGTGCCTAAGGCACTTGACTGCTAACCAGAAGGCTAGGAGTTCAAACCCACCAGCCGCTCCTCAGAAGGAAGGTTGGGCAATCTACTTCTGTAGTGATACCACCTCAGAAACCCAAGGAGGGGTCGCTATGAGTTGGGTCTGACTCAATGGCACATAATAACAACAATAATTTATTACTGAAATTGAGCAATTTTATTATGATATATTTTGGGGAAAATTTTCTTCAAGTTTCTTGTGCTTGGATTCATTGGACTTCTTAGAACTGAAGCTTGGAAAAGTTTCTGCCACTATTCAAATATTTTCCTGTTACTCATCTGCCTCATGTAGGGACTTACATTTTTTTATTTCTTTTACTGTTTTAATTGCATTAATGAGCTCTGTGTTCTTTGTTCATTATTATTGCTGGAGTTGCTTATGTGTCTGACAGTCAGCTGGAGCTAAATGATCTCAGATAATTTCACTCATGTTCCTGGTAATTAGTACCTAACACAATAGATGCAATGCGGCCACATGATCTAGGAAAATATCTCAGGCTTTTTCCCATAAGTGTCATGGTAGGGGCCCAAGATCAGAAAGAGAAGGCAGCCACAATGTTGTTGTTGTTGTTATTAGTTGCCATTGAGTTGGCTCTGACATATGGCAACAGAAGAAAACATTACCCGCCCTGCCTACACCATCCTCACAATTGTTGATATGTTTGAGTTGTTGCAGCTATTGTCTCATGGAAAGTTTCTAAAGCTGTTCATTTTTGCCAGTCTGCACATAAGAACAAGTTTTAGAGTCTCTTTTGACATTCATCTTGATATTTTCTTTCTTTCCTGTCTTTTTAATGATGTTTATTTCTTCATATGTGATGTCCTTGATAATATCCCACAACATTTCTGGTCTTCATTCTTTAGTTTCAGCATGTAAAATCTATTGTTGGGATGGTCTCTAAATTCAGGTGGATATATTTAAGATTGTACTTTGACTTTCATGGGCTTGCTTGATTTTCTTCAACATCAACATGAACTTGCTTATAAGCAATATGTGGCTCTGCAGTCAGCCCCTAGCTTTGTATTGAGTTATGTTATTAAGTTTTTCCACAGATATAATTGATTTTATTTCTGTCTAATCAATCTGGTGAGATCCATTTGCATAGTCAACCATTATGTTGTTTCTAAAACAAGTATTTCTGATAAGTCAGTCATTAATCACGCAGAATTCTATCATGTGATCTCTGGCATCATTTCTATCACCAAAGCCATGTTTTCAGAACTACTGATTCTTCTTCTTTTCTCACTTTCACATTTCAGTCAACAGTAATTATCAATGAGTCTGGATTTCATCTTGGATCAATTTCAGCAGACTATGTTGTTGTTGTTGTTGTTAAGTGCTGTGGAGTCGTTTCCGACTCAGAGCGACCCCATGCACAGCAGAACGAAACACTGCCCGATCCCGTGCCAGCCCCACAATCCCTGCTATACTTGAGCCCATCATCGCAGCCACCATATCAATCCATCTCGTTGAAGGCCTCCCCCTCTTTCGCTGACCCTCCACCCTACCAAGCATGACATCCTTCTCCAGGGAATGGTCCCTTCTGACAACATGACCAAAATAGGTGAGATGAAGTCTGGCCATTCTTGCTTCCAAGGAGCATTCTGACTTGCGCACTTCCTCCAGGACAGATCTGTTAGTTCTTTTAGCAGTCCATGGTACTTTCAGCATTCTTCGCCAGCACCACAACTCAAAAGCATCAACTCTTCTTCGGTCTTCCTTATTCATTGTCCAGCTCTCACATGCATACGAGGTGATTGAAAATACCATGGCTTGTGTCAGGTGCACCTTAGTCCTCAAGGAGATATCCTTCATCCTCAGCACTTGAAACAGTTCCTTCGCAGTTGACTTTCCCAATGCTACACATTGTCTAATATCCTGACTGCTGCTTCCGTTGGCATCAATTGTAGAACCAAGCAATGTGAATTCCTTGACAACCTCAAACTTCTCTCCATTTATTGTGATGCTGCTCATTGGTCCAGTTGTGAGGATTTTTGTTTTCTTTATATTGAGACATAATCCATACTGCAGACTGTATTCTTCAACCTTCATCAGTAGGTGCCTTAAGTCATCCTCACTTTCAGCAAGCAAAGTTGTATCGTCTGCATATCTCAGGTTGTTAATGATTCTTCCTCCAATTCTGATACCATGTTTTTCTTCATATAGTCCAGCTTCTCGGATTATTTGCTCAGCATATAGATTGAATAAGTGTGGAGAAAGGGTAGAACCCTGACGCACTCCCTTCTTGATTTTAAACCATGTAGTGTCCCCTTGTTCTGTTCGAACGACAGCCTCCTGGTCAAGGTACAGATTCCTCATGAGTACAATCAAGTGCTTGGGAATTCCCATTCTTCTCAATGTTATCCATAATTTGTCATGATCCACACAATCAAATACCTTTGCATAGTCAATAAAACACAAGTAAACATCTTTCTGGTATTCTCTGCAGACTATAGATATTCACAATATCTTAAATATCTTCATCTTTTATGTTCCCAGTTTGTGTGTAAATTTGAATAATAGTTATATTAACTGGTCTTCCTTATAGGAGTATGGGTATTAACCTATCACAGGCCATGTGGAACTTCAGGAGAAATCTCCAAATGTTGTTTTTAACAATGAATAGAACCAGGTATCTCTTCAGTTTCTTATTTCCAGCATAGTAGACTATGTAATTGTCAGTCCACTTCAACTTGGTAACCTAGAATATCAATCTTCAACCACTCCAAATTCCATTCTTGACATATTCTAATTTTCCTTGATTCATACTTTGTATATTCTACATTCCAATTGATAATGGATGTTTTCAGCTTGTGCTTCTCATTTTGAGTCATGCTGTATCTGCAAATTAAGATTCCAAATTACCCATAAGCTTCATTAAGTTCAACTCTACTTTGAGTAAGCAGCTCTGTCATGTTCTAGGTGATTTGTAATCTGAGAAACTCACCTTCTAGCACTGTATCAAATGATTTTTTGTTGTTGTCTGTAATATTATCATTGGCTAATTTTTGGAAGTAGATCACTAGGCCTTTATTCTTAGCCTGTCTTAGTCTGGAAGCTCTGCTCAAACCTGTCCACCATAAGTGACCCTGCTGGTATGGGAAATACAAGTAATATAGTTTCCAACATCATTGCAACACACAAGCCACAAATTTGACTAACTGATAGGTGAGTGATGTACTGTAAATTCTGCTCATTTTGATGGAACATATAGTTTTCTGATTGATCCAAGGTCTCCCCTATTCTCTGAAAACATGTTGTTGTTGTTGTTAGGTACCACTGTGTCATCTCTAACTCATAATGACACTATGCACAGCAGAATGAAACACTGCCCAGTTCCGTGCCAGCTCCACGTCCCTTGCTATGCTTTAGCCCATTGTGGCAGCCACTGTGTCAATCCATCTTGTTGAGGGCCTTCCCCTCTTTCGTTGACCCTCTACCTTACCAAACATGACATCCTTTTCCAGAGAATGGTCCCTTCTTACAAAATGACCAAAGTAGATGAGACCCCATTTTTGCTTCCAAGGAACATTCTGGCTGCACTTCCTGCAGGACAGATTTGTTAGTTCTTTAGCAGTTCATGGTACTTTCAGCATTCTTTGCCATGACCACAACTCAAAAGCATCAACTCTTCTTCGGTCTTCTTTATTTATTGGCCAGCTCTTACATGCATATGAGGCTATTAAAAGTATCATGGTTTGTGTCAGGTGCACCTTAGTTCTCAAGGAGACATCTTACCTCTTCTACACTTGAAAGATGTCCTTTGCAGCCAATTTGCCCAGTGCTATACATCATCTGATGTTCTGATTGCTGTTTCCATTGGCATCGATTATAGAACCAAGCAATATGAAGTCTCTGACAACTTCAATCTTTTCTCTTTTTATCATGATGCTGCTTGTAGGTCCAGTTGTGAGGATTTTTGTTTTCTTTATATTGAGATGCAATCCATATTGCAGACTGTAGTCTTCAATCTTCATTAGTAAGTGCCTCAAGCAATCCTCACTTTAAGCAAGCAAACAAACTTGTGTAATCAGCATATCACAAGTTGGTAATGATTCTTGCTTCAATCCTGATGACACGTTCTTCTTCATATAGTCCAGCTTCTCAGATTATCTGCTCAGCATACAGATTGAACAAGTATAGTGAAAGGTTACAACCCTGACATACTCCCTTCTTGATTTTTAAACCATGCAGTGTCCCCTTGTTCTGTTTGAATGACAGCCTCCTAGTCTATGTACAGGTTGCACATGGGTACAATCAAGTGTGCTGGAATTCCCATTTGTGTTAGACTGGGTTCTCTAGAGAAACAAAAACAGTAAAGTTTATATATAGAGAGAAAGCGAAATTTATCTTAGGAAAATGGCTCACACACATATAGAAGCTGGCAAGTCCAAAGTTCTTAGATCAAACGTCAAGCTGGAGGCTTTTTCCAACTCACACAGCTGCAGGGGCTGAGGAGCTCAAGGTTGGCAGGCAGTACACTGGCTGTTGACTCCAATGAATGATGAATCCAAGATCTCCAGGCCGAATAGTGGATGATTCGCTAATGGACAGTTGTAGGCAGCACAACAGAATCCCGATCCACAGAAGAGTGTCTCTTTTCCCAAGATATCTATAAATGTACTGGAAGCAGGCCACACCCCTAAAGAAGCTCCCTTTCAATGGATTGGCTGCTTAAAATATATTCATCTGATCCCATCATGGGAATAAACACATCACAACTACTTAAACCACACAGAATTGTGGTCCAGCCAAGTTGATACAGAGCTCCAACTATCACACCATTCTTCTCAATGTTACCTATAATTTATTATGTCTATACAATCAAGTGCTTTTGCATAGTCAATAAGACACAAGTAAGCATCTTTATGATATTCTTTGCTTTGAGCCAAGATCTATATGACATCAGCAATGATATCCCTTGTTCCACATCTTCTTCTGAATCCAGCTTGCATTTCTGGAAGTTCTCTGTCAATATACTGCTACAACCGTTTTTGAATTATCTTCAGCAAGATTTTACTTGGATGCAATATTAATGATATTCTTTGGTAATTTCCACATTGTGTGGGGTCACCTTTCTTTGGAATGGGTACAAATATGGATCTCTTCCAGTCAGTTAGCTAGGCAGCTGTCTTTCAAATCTCTTGGCATAGCCGAGAGAGTGCCTCCAGCAGGGCATCCATTTGTTGAAACATCTCAATGGGTATTCAGTCAATTCCTGGTGCCTTGTTCTTTGCCAATTCCTTCAGTGCAGCTTTGACTTCTTCCCTCAATACCAATGGTTCTTGCTCATATGCCACCTCCTGAAATGGATGAATATTCACCAGGTCTTTTTGGTACAGTGACTCTGTATTCCTTCCATCTTCTTCTGATGATTCCTGCATCATTCAATATTTTGTCCATAGAATCTTTCAATATTGCAACATGAGGCTTAAATTTTTTCTTCAGTTCTTTCAGCTTGAGAAATGCCAAGCATGTTCTTCTCTTTTGGTTTTCTAACTCCATGTCTTTGCACATTTCATTATAGTTATTGACTTTGCCTTCTTGAGCTGCTCTTTGAAATCTTCTGTTCAGCTCTATTATATTGTCATTTCTTCCATTTGCTTTAGCTACTCTCAGCTCAAGGGCAACTTTCAGAGTCTCTTCTGACATCCATTTGGGTATTTTCTTCCTTTCTCGTTGTTTTAATGACCTCTTCCTTTCTTCATGGATGATGTTCTCAATGTCATCCCACAGTTGCTCTGGTTTTGGGTCATTGGTGCTCAATGCACCAAACCTATTCTTTAGATGGTCTCTATATTCAGGAAGGATATATTCAAGGTCATATTTTGGCTATCATGAACTTGTTTTGGTTGTCTTCAACTTAGTTTGAACTTGCATATGAGCAGTTGATGGTCTGTACCACAATCAACTCCTGGCCTGGTTTTGGCTGAAGATAATGAGCTTCTCAATTGCCTCTAGCCACACATGTAGTCAATCTAATTCTGTGCACTCCATTTGATGAGGTCCACATGTATAGCCACCATTTCTGTTGTTGAAAAAAGGTATTTGCAATGAATAAGTCATTGGTCTTGCAAAATTCTATCATGCAATCTCCAGCATTATTTCTGTCACCAAGGCCAAATTTTCCAACTACCAGTGATTCTTGTTTGTTTCCAATTTTTGCATTCCAGTCACCATTGATAATTAATACATATTAATTTCATGTTCAGTCAATTTCAGACTGCAGAAGTTGATAAAAAATCTTCAGTTTCTTCATCTTTGGCTTTGGTGCTTGGTGTGTAAATGTGAATAATAGTAGTAGTAGCTGGTCTTCCTTATAGGTGTATGGATATTATCCTATCACTGACAGCATCAAGACAGATCTATCAGGACAGATCTTGAAACATCTTTTGTGATGATTAATGCCATGCCATTCCTCTTAAAATTGTCATTCCTGACATAGTAGATCATATAGTTGTCTGATTAAAAATGGCCAAAACCAGTCCATTTCAGTGCACTAATGCCTAGGATATCAATCTTTATGACAATTTCCAATTTTCCTAGATTCATACTTGTACATTCCATGTTCTGGTTATTAATGGATGTTTGCAGCTGTTTCTCCTCATTTTGAGTCATACCATGTCAGCAAATGGAGGTCTCAAAAGCTTTACTCTATCCATAACAGTAAGGTTGGTTCTATTCTGATGATGCAACTCTTTAACAGTCATTTTTTAAGAGCCTTCCAACCTAATGGGTGTGTCCTTCTGCACTGCATCTGACAATGTTTCCAGGCTATTCATCAAGTTGTGCAGTAATGTATCAGACAATGTTTCTCTGCTATTCATAAGGTTCTCCCTGGCCAATTATTTGAGAAGTGGATTGCCTCTTCCTTCTTCCCAGTCTGTCTCAATCTGTAAGCTGCATTGAAACCTGTGCACCATGTGCAACCCTCCTGGAGTTTGAAGCACCGGTGGCACAGCCTCAAGCTTCACCGAAACACACATGCCACAACAGTATGACAAACTGACAGACAAGTTTGTCTCCCTTAGCTGTTCTAACCTCCAAGTTCCCTGTTGCTGAGTCTGACCTCCCCTGGTTTCTTTTCCCCTGCTTCTTGCCTCCTAAAAACATGGAAATCACTGTATATCCCAGATATATTCTTAAATATTCTGTGTTATGTACTTCAGTGTTTTGCTTGTAACATAATATTTCTACTGTCACTTGATTACATTTTCATGTATTTATATGCACATCTGTTCCCTACTCGCTGTAATTTATAATTCATTCATGAATTCAAGCTTTTGTTATTTTATACACATGATACTAAATGCATGAATATGGATGTGAACACAATATGCAAAATGTCCCTTTCCCAACAGATTATGATCTAATGAAATATGTATACAAATAAAAGAGGTATCTCAATACCTATTGAGCAGGGTTAAAGGGAAGAATTAAATACTGTGAAAGAAAATATAGAGTAAAATCCTTATAAATAAAAGGGTAAAAAAAATATTATTTTACAGAATAACTCACTTTAGGATATGACTAAATAGTAAAGTGTCTTGTATTTGAAAATGTAATCAGACACTCAATTATCTCATAAAGATGACCGGTTGCTTTTAAGAGAAGGAAGAAAAGAAGTCCCAAGTGAGAGTTTCTATTAAAAACAAATTATGTAGACAACAAAATAGAAGATCTTTAAATGGTTTTAACATGGTATCTTAAAGGTGAATTATGGTCAACATTCATCAAACTACTAATGACTTAAATGCTCAAAAATCCAATGTTTTTAAAATTGCAAACACAAATTAATGATTCAGTGACATTTGGAATTTGGGTAGCAAATTAAACATTGCATTATAGTCTTAGACTAAAAGTTAGTGTATTGAAAAAATGCCTGTACACAAAGATATATACTTATCTAGCTTCATTCCAAAAGGGTTTTTTCATTGATCACTTCTTTAATGGTACAACAAAATAAGGTCAATATGAGAAGGATAAGAGAAGAATTCTAAGAAGAAAATTAAATTGTAACCAGAAAATAAAATATTTGAAAAAAACATCAGAAATTTAGTAAAGCATTTAATATTTATATATAGTGCTCTCAGATAACAATTCTAAAGTGCTGTTCCTATAAGCAATTTCCATGTGAATAGATCTTTCTAAAAGATAAATTACAGCTACCAAATCTTTTGGGAGACATGTTGTTGTCATGGGCTGTCAAGTCAGACCTGACTCATAGCGCCTCCTCCTTGGGTTTCCAAGGCGGGGGTCAGTATGGAAGTAAATTGCCCAACCTTCCTTCCAAAGAGAGGCTGGTGGGTTTGAACTATCAGTCTTCTGGTTAGCAGTCAAGTGCTTTAGGCACTACACATAGGTGTCTAAAAGGAAAGTTGTAGATGTAAATGCAATTACTTTTATGAAACATGAAAACTGCTTTTTGAGATGTAAAGTGTGAGGAAGAGATATTACAGTGTGACTATTTCTAATTACATGTGTTTCTACTGCAAGCTGATATGTCAATATTTTAAAAGGATTACTATAAAATTGCACAATAAGCACTTCTCTCAAATGGGTCCCTCATGTTAAGTCTCTAAGCAGTATCATGACTATGAAAAATTGCCCTTAAGAAACAACACACGTAGATATGGCATTTACAGCTTACAAAATATATGTATTTCTTTTCAGTCACCCAGTCTTACAGATGGAGGGTGATTATAAAACACATTGAGAAAATAGATGTTAAGATAGTAAGAGACTTGGCCAAGGTGAGAAAGCTGTTTTGGTTCTATAGTGCTGCTGTAACAGAAATACCACAAGTGGATGGTTTTAAACAAACAGGAATTTATTCAATTTAGGAGACTTGGAGTCTGAGTTCAAAGTGCTTGCTCTTGGGGCTGGGTGAAAGCCTCTGGACCTTGGGCTTTAGCTCTGTCTCTTGTTTCTGACCCACTGGAGCTGAAGTCATCTTTTAACTCAGGCAGCGGCTGGCTGCTGAGGCTGACAAACCCGCAGTTGACAAGTAAAATGGCACACTCCCAAGATTATCAAGCAACACAGCAGGCCACTAGTTCAAGTCCAGAGACAGTCTCAAGTCTGGCAGGCAACATGGCAGACTGCTGAATGAAGACTCAGCTAAATGTGGGGTTCAAGCAGGCCAAAAAGCAAGAAACCTTTCTCAAAACTTCTTATATACTGCAAGCAGAACACAATCCTAAGGCAGCTACTAAGCTGCTCACCAGAGATTCTAACATGGGGTTGATTACCAGTCTCATCATGGGAAATAACTACATCCAGCTGCGTAGCCACACAACTTTAACTATAATGATTCTTCCTCCAATCTTGATGCCACATTCTTCTCCATATAGTCCAGGTTCTTGAGTTATTTGAGCAGATATAGATTGAATAAGTATGGGGAAAGGATACAACCCTGACACTCTCCCTTTTGATCTTAAACCATCCAGTGTCCCCTTACTCTGTCAGTCCCCTTGCAGGTCTATGTACAGGTTCCTCATGAGTACATTGAGTGCAATTAAGTGTTATGGAATTCCCATTCTTCTCAATGCTATCCACAATTTGTTAAGATCCACACAATCAAATGCTTTTGCATAGTCAGTAAAACACAAGTACACATCTTTCTGGTATTCTTTACTTTAAGCCAAGATACATCTGACATTAGCAATGATATCCCTTAATCCACATCCTCTTCTGAATTTGGCCTGCAAACCTGAAAATTCTCTGTCAATATACTGCTGCAACCATTTTTGAATTATCTTCAGTAAGATTTTACTTGCATGCAATATTAATGATATTGTTTGATAATTTCCACATTCTGTGGGATCACCTTTCTTTGGAATGGGTACAAATATGGATCTCTTCCAATTAGTTTGACAGGTGGCTGT
>NW_006921998.1:689657-692166 GCF_000298275.1 Orycteropus afer afer
TCTTCTTTTAATGCTTCCTACATCATTCAATATTTTGCCCATAGAATCTTTCAATATTAAACTCCAGGCTTACTTTTTTCCTCAGTTCTTTCAGCTTGAGAAATGCCAAGCATGTTCTTCTCTGATGTTTTCTAACTCCAAGTTTTTGCACATTTCATTATAGTATTCTTCTCCACCAAAGGGTATCTGTTCTTGTAACCCACTCATTATAACCCCAAAGCTTGAAAAACAATTGCCATCAACCAAAACTGTGAGATACCTATAGTGTAAGTTCTAGATGAGCAAGAAATTATCTTTTGTTTTTTTCAATTTTCATAAATGAACAAGATGGAATCGCAGAAATTTGGTTGATCGGGGTGATGATTTTATGTGTATCTATCTTATGATAAAATTTTCATCACTTTCTAACTATAAAACCAAGCCATGACTTGTGACTTGTTGAAGAAATATGTGAAAATGTAAGAGAGCATAATGAAGTTATTAAAAAAAAAAAAAAAAAACCTAATGACTTTCTTTCTTAAAAACCACATAATAAAATTAATTCTTTTCCTATGCTTTTTCTGAAAGACTAGCCAATGTCTTAGCAATTTTTTCTTTTCCAAATTCATCCAAAAGTCACCTCAAATAAAGGGAAAATATATTTCTCCACTGTGTTCTGAAATTGTCTCTCTCAACTTAGAACTAGGATATCTTGAGAATTGTATATATTATCAAATCAACTTCCAATTATCTTAGTTAATTACCAGATACATCAGACAGATCATCCCAGATAATTATTTTGGGAAAGTGTTGCTACTCCATCTGGGAATGTTAATACCAGCTTCCTATGTGATCTCTGCTCAGCTGCTTGAGAGGCGAGGGATCATAAATCCATTTATGATTTATGATAAATCATATTGGCAGCAGTGGTCAAAGAAGCATATACAGTAAGGAAGATGCAAAGCAGACAAGTGCTAGTTGTCAATCTGTAGAAGATACTTTGTGCACTTCCACAACCAGAAGTTAGTCCTACCCACCTTCCCATTTTAATTGGCTAATACTTCCTCCATCCTCATTGGCTGATACTTACCCTTCCTTCCTGCCATAGTTCTCCTCCTCCCCCATCCAAATTCTCTGCAGATGCAGGATATTTTACTAGACTATATTCATAGCTGAAAAACAGAATAAGTAAGTGGTCTACTTATAATATCTCCACTTTGCCAAACCGTATCTTCCTAATGACATATATTACCAGATTCTGGGGGAAAATAGATTTGCAGGAAAAACCTATTTTCCTTGGCAGGTGTTGGTGCCTCATCTGGAGTCCCTGAGTGGCATACATGACTAAGCAGTCAGCTACTCCCTTGGAAGAAAGTATGTGTGAACTACTTCCAAAAAATCACCTACTAGAAACCTTGTGGAGCACAGTTCTACTCTGACACGTGAGGTTTTTATGAATACAAATCAACTCAATGGCAAATGGAAAGAAAAAAGTTTCTTATCCTGAAATGCTCTTTCCTTATTTCATAATCTGGTAAATTGCTGACAAATCTTCAGGCTCTGAGGCACCGCCCCCCCCTCCCCCCAATAAAGACTGAGCTCTGGTGGCATAGTGCCAAAGACATTTGACTGCTAACCAGAAGTCTGGCAGTTCAAACCCACTCCTCGGAAGGAAGGTTGGACAATCTACTTCTGTAGTGATACTGCCTCTGAAACCCAAGGAGGAGTCTCTCTGAGTCATATCTGAGTCCACTGCAGCACATTGCGTTGTGTTGGGTTTTTAGCAGTCCATGGTACTTTTAGCATTCTTTGCCAGCACCACAACTCAAAAGCATCAATTCTTATTCGGTCTTCCTTATTCATTGTACAGCTCTCATATGCATATGAGGTGATTGAAAATATCATGGCTTGTGTTAGGCACACCCTAGTCCTCAAGGAGATATCTTTGCTCCTCAACACTTGAAAGAGGTCTTTTGCAGCTGACTTGTCTAGTGTTACACCTTTCTTTGGAATAGGTACAAATATGGACCTCTTCTAGTCAGTTGGCCAGGTAGCTGTCTTCCAAATCTCTTGGCATAGCCAAGTGAGTACCTCCAGCAGGGCATCTGTGTGTTGAAACATCTCAATGGCATTCTGTCAATTCCTGGTGCCTTGTTCTTCTCCAATTCCTTTAGTGCAGCTTCACCTTCTTCATTCAGTACTATTGGTTCTGGATCATATGCCATCTCCTGAAATGGATGAAGATCTACCAGGTTTTCTTGGTGCTATGACTCTGTGTATTCCTTCCATCTTCTTTTAATACTTCCAGCATCGTTCAATATTTTCCCCCATAAAATCTTTCAATATTTCAATGTGAGGCTTAAATTTTTTCTTCAGTTCCTTCTGCTTGAGAGATGCTGAGTGTGTTCTTCTCTTTTGGTTTTCTAACTCCAGGTCTTTGCATATTTCACTGTAGTAATTGACTTTGGCTTCTTGAGCTGCTCTTTGAAATCTTCTGTTCAGTTCTTTTATATTGTCATTTCTTCCATTT
>NW_006921998.1:693231-697384 GCF_000298275.1 Orycteropus afer afer
TGCTATTCATAAGGATTTACCTGGCCAATTATTTGAGAAATGGATGGCCTCTTCCTTCTTCCAGCTGTCATATAGCATTGGGCAAGTCTGCTACAAAGGACCTCTTTCAAGTGCTGAAGAGCAAAGATGTTTCCTTGAAGTCTAAGGTGTGCTAAACACAAGCCATGGTATTTTCAATCACCTCATGTGTGTGTGATGACAATGAAAAAGGAAGACCGAAGAAGAGTCGATGCTTTTCAGTTATAGTGTTGGAGAAGAATGCTAAAAGTACCACTGACTGCTAAAAGAACTAACAAATCTGTCCTCGAAGAAGTGCAGCTGGAATGCTCCTTGGAAGCAAGAATAGCCAGACTTCATTTCACCTACTTTGTTCATGTGCAAGAAGGGGCCATTCTCTGGAAAGGGATATCATGCTTGGCAAAGTGGAGAGAGAATGAAAAAGAGAAGGTACTCAATGAGATGGATTGACACAGTGGCTGCAATGATGGGCTTAGGTATAGCAAGCATCATGAGGCTGGCACAGGACCAGGCAGTGTTTCATTCTGCTGTACATGAAGTCACTATGAGTCAGAGACAACTCAACGGCACCTAACAACAACAACAACAATTCAAAGTAATTTGAGAATGAGAGTCTAAGTCTTGTAGAATGAATCATCATAATTTTGGCTACTCACCTAGTCTGGTAACCATAAACACAAAGAGGTTATTTGACATCTTGACAAAGTTGTCTGATGAAGGAAGAGAATTTTAAACTTGATAACGTCATATTCTTCATTGAATTCCATCTTTCACGACAGGGATTTAATGCAACAAACCCTATGCAGAATGCAAAGTAGGTTTTAGTCCTGCTCTGTCAAGATACAACATTAAACAGATTATGTAACATCCTTTAAATAAGATTCCCCATATGAAAATAAGGTAATTGAAAGCAATGAGCTTTTCCAATTCAAACAAATGTGTCCTGGGATTATCTGTTACTTGAATATCAAATGGGATAGGAATTAGGAGTTAAATTCTGTGGTGACAAACATGAAAATGAGAACATAAGAGAGGAGGTGAGGTACTGTTGGAGGACACCTGAATTTAAATATGAGTTTCATCACCTATTTAAAAAGGGGAGTGAAGTGGATAATCTCTACCATGCCTGAGAGACTCTCCCACTGTGTCCCTTGATGACCACTGTATTCCCAGTACCTAGTCCAGGACTCACTGGGCAATCTACTTCTGTAAAGATTTACTGCCTTGGAAACCCAAAGGGGGTCACTATGAGTTGGAATTGACTCAATGGCAGTGACGTGGTTTTTTTTTTTTTTTTTTTTAGTTTAGTCCATTCCTGAACTTGTTGTTATTAGTTGCCTAGAGTTAACAACTTTTACTCATGGAAACCTCATATATTATGTGCCATTGTTGAACCGTACTGCATAGGTTTTTCAATGGCTGATTATTATTTTCTCTTTTTTTTGGAAGTAGAACACCAGGCCTTTCTTCCAAGTCATCTCTGAGTTGACTCCACCCTCCAACCTTTCGGTTAGCAGTTTAACCATTTGCACCACTCAAGAACTCTGACAATATAGTTAACCAAAACAACCCTGTTGTCGGCAAGTCAATTATGACTCATGGAAACCCTACAGGACAGAGTAGAAATTCCCCATAGGGTTTTGAAGACTGTACATATTTATAGAAGCAGACTGCTGCATCTTTCTCCCTTGGAGGAGCTAATGGGTTTGACCTTTCAGTTAGCAACAAAGGGTTTTAACCACTGTGCCACCAGACCTCCTTGACTATATGGTTCAATGCTTTAAAAAAAAGAACTGTTGATACAATTGATCCATTTTGGTTTTTAAGTAATAATATTCATACTCTTAGCAGATAATGTAAAGAATTAAGATGTATCAGGGTCCCTCATTTTCTACCATCTTTTGCTTCTAAAAGAAGTTCATCATAATATAATATAGTATAGTATAGTATAGTATAGTATAATAAGACATTTGACTGCTAACCAGAAGGTTGGTGGTTCAAACCCACCAGCGGCTCCACAGAAGGAAGATGTAGAAATCTATTTCTGTAAACATTTACTACCTCAGAAACCCAACGGGGGTCACTGTGAGTCAGAATTAACATTATGGCAGTGAGTTTGGTTTTGATTTTAACACAATATAATTATTGGTATTGCATCTGGAAATCAATTCAAATTGTTCATTTTATTGATTTCCTTATGTCTGACTTATAGTAAAGGTTTAATAGAGATTTATTGAATAAATTTGATTTGAATTGAATATGAAAATCTGTGAAATTAAAATTTTTTGAAATTTCAAATGTTCTTTCAGATTAATTTGGGTTTTTTGGGTGTGGGGTTGTGCAACTCCAACTTCCTGCTAGCTTTTGAAATAATGATCTAAAAGCTCAAACCCTTTTGATTGTGAAGATGAAGTTCACATAATGAACTAACACATCACTTCCTGTGTCTAGGGTCAGAAATTGAAACAATAAAGAAGATAACTGTGTTCTCCTCCTTATCCCTCTAGTTGTAGCTCCTGAAGTTCTAAATATACCAACAGCAAGAAACATGGTACTACATTGATTTCTTCATAGCCATCTTGTAAAGAATAAAAATTGGTGGGGGCGGGAAATACCATCCTTGCATAAACTGGGACATTTTGGAGTGTAAAACTCAATCTAAGTTATCTTTAATTTAAAAAAAAAAAATTAATTGGGGCACATAACTGGAGGAGACAGGAATACTTACAACATTGCGAACAGCTGCATCAGGTTTCTGTTGTACCATCAGGATGCTTTCCCTCCCTTTTCTAGCCCAGAGAGCCCCAGCAATGGAGACTCTGGCTTTCCTTACGTGGCACATCCCAATCAATGGAAATCTGTTCTTGGCCAAGCCTGCTTCTTTGACCTAGCCCCATGACCACAGGGAATAGTGGGTACATACCAGTGTCTTGTCGAGTGGGGAACTGGCACTTCCACAGCGGAGAGTCAAGCTGAGCAGAGCCACAGAGGCTAGAATCAACTCTTGCACCTAGTTTGCAGTCCATGAATATTTGTTACTGGCTCACTTCTTCTAGTATAAAAGAAAAGGATGTTCCGTTTTACTTATGCTCTGAATCCTATCCTTTCTTATATCTTGTTCTTGCTTTTTCCTGTATCTTTAATCACTCTCTGATTACTGTTGTTGTTGTTATTAGGTGCCCTTGAGTCAGCTCCAACTCATAGAGACCCTATGGTTGCTTTCTTATATCCCATAAACATACTCAAATCTCTTTCACCCTTTAAAAAAGTGTGTAAAAAAATACTCATCCCAATCACCACCATAGCCAGCTTTTACATGCACTCACATGCCCTTCTAAGCACTAATTGTCTCAATCTTATACTCTCTTTATAAAATTTCTACAAGATCAGCCTAAATTCCATTTACAGCACCTCACTTCCAACTCATTCTTCAACGCTCAGCTTCTGTCCCTAACTTATCATTTATTGTTCTTGCTAAGATCAATATTACCTTTTTTTTCATGGTTATCAGCCAAGTATTTGTGTCGCCTTGGGGCCAAGTGTTTTATTAATAAAAATTTTTATTTTGTGATAATTATAGATTCATATATAGTTGTAACAAATAGTAGAGAGGTCCTTATGCACCCTTTTCCCAGTTTCCTCCAATGGTAACAAATTGTAAAACTATAGTAAAATATCACAATCAGAACATTAATATTGATAGTCTTCTGATCTTCAGAATTCTCCAGTTGGCCCTATACTCATTTGAATATGTGTCCAAACTACCTTTTATTTGCAAATCTATTGAGTACTTTCCAATCTCATCATTTATTAATTACTTGATTTTAATTCAGTAAACCTATTAAGTGTCTACTAGAAGCCAAGGAGCTCTGGTGGTGTAATGGTTAAGGCACTGGGCAGCTAAACCATCCACCATTTGCTCCACGGGAGAAAGCTGAGGCAGTCTGCCTCCATAAAAATTTAAGGCCTTGACAACCCTATGGGGAAGTTCTACTCTGTCCTACAGGGTAGCTGTGAGTAGGAATCGAGTGGATGGCAGTGGGTTGTTTGGCTTAAGACCCAAGGATTAGTCTTTACAGATATCTGCCCATGTTAAACTAATTGCCTTCTAGTTGATTTCAACTTACCAGGACCC
>NW_006921998.1:701484-702539 GCF_000298275.1 Orycteropus afer afer
AGTATCCATGGTAAAACTTATCTTTATTATTATTAATCATCAGCCAAAGAAAAGAAAAATGAAGAAGTAACTCCTACTTATGAATTAATAATTGTGAGTTATTGGCATGCCAAGTAATTCATGGCAATTATGGTTTATTTCATTTATTGTTGTTATTTATTGTTGTTGATGCATGGTTTCATTTTAGTTGCTTGCCTCCCCCCCCCCCATGTTTTGGGAAACAGGAGCAACAGATTTAAATTCCCAGTATCAGTATATTTAGACTCTTGTTTAGGTGAAATAAACTCACACACACAAAGAACGTAAAGGCAGATCAATGGACAGACCCCCTGAGGGTGAGATCATGTCTGTTTTGCCCTTTCTGCTTTTTCACCACACAGCAGAGGGCTTTGTACAGGATAGATGCTGAACACCTCTATACCGGAATTAGAAATTCAGCTCTGGGGGACAAAAGGAAGGCAGGGGTGTGCATTGTCTAGACTGTGGTTAAGAATTTGTTGGGCACTCTATTTAAAACCAAACCAAACCACCCTCACTTCTGTAGAGTCTGTTCGACTCATAGTGACCCCTCCTTGGGTTTCCCAGGCAGTACCTCTACAGAAGTAGATTGCCCAGTCTTCCTTCCAAGGAGCGGCTGGTGGGTTTGAATTACTAGCCTTCTGGTTAGCAGTCAAATGCCTTAGGCACTGAGCCACCAGAGCTCCCTACTCTATTTAAAGCATACCTTAATTTTCCCCAGAGCCCTGTGAAGCAGGTATATTATTCCTGTCTTATGAATGGGAATGACCCTGATCCTCGATGTTGGTAGCAGGCCTTGCATTAACTGATTTTTACTTAAGCCATTACACTCGGGACAAAATAGCAATCTCTCTAGTCCTCAAGCCTATCACTGTCCTTCCCATTTCAGGGTTTCTGCACATGACTTTCCTCTTCCCCACTCCCTGTCCCGTTCCCATTCTAACCTCTACCTATCCTGTGGTCTCTGCTTAAATGTCACTTCCTTCGGGAAGTCTTCCCTAATACATTTCCTTTACTGGATTAGCCGTCCCCCCCCC
>NW_006921998.1:703654-718413 GCF_000298275.1 Orycteropus afer afer
ACATGCACCAATTTTAGGGAAAGAAAAAATCCTAAACAATCTGAACCTGAAATCTGGTTTCTAGCTTTCACGGCAGACACTGCTGCCCTCTTGTGCCTTCATATTATAATAAAACACTCAGAATGTTTGAGCCCTTTCAACCATTGCTTCACAGAGCTCCAGAGAACACTTGAACTCCTCAGCAGCAGCTCTAAGACAGTAAGCAAGCCCAGGGCACTGGCTTACGGACCACCCCTCCCCACCTGTGGTAGTTAAGGTTAGGTGTCATCTTGGCTGGGCCTGGTTTTCCATGGTTGAGCAGCTGGATGTAGTTACTCCCCATGAGACTGATAATCAGTTCCATGGTGGAATATACTTTGAGCAGCTGAGTAGCTGCCTTAGGGATGTGGTCTGTTTCCAGTATATAAAAAGGAGCTTTGAGATAGGTCTCTGCAGTTTTTTGCCACACTTGGACCCTGCGTGTGGCGGAATCTTCATTTAGCAGCCTGTGATGTTTCCTGCTGATCTCGGTACTGTCTCGGGACTTGAACTAGTGGCCTGCCATATTGTTTGGTAATATTGGGACTGTGTCATTTTACTTATTGACCTTGGGTTTGTCAGCCTCAGCAGCCAGAAGCTGCCTGAGTGAAGAAATGCCTCTAGCTCCAGTGGGCCAGGAGCAAGGGGCAGAGCTGAAGCCCAAGGTAGAGGGCCTTTCACCCAGCCCCTAGAGCCTAGCACTTTGAACTGGGCTTCTAGCTTCCTAAACAGTAAGAGAATAAGTCCCTACCTGTGGTATTTTCTGCTAGAGCGGCACTAGAGAGCCGAAACACCACCCATAGTGGGGGAAAGGAACAAGTCACCACTCCCCACATGTGGTGAGATTGGAAGCATCAAGGTTCGGGTACAGTTTTCCTCCAAGCAACTTTTGCAACCACCACTAATTGTCCCTTTCTCTGAAGGGGCAAAAGACAAACAAAGAAAAATCTCAATTAGTTGCAACAAATACAATGTTATTAAACAGAATGAATGCCTTTGACTTTTAGCAAAGTATCAGGGACTCAGGGCTGCTCCTAGAAATTGCAGCTTGCTTGTTGTTGTTGTCAGGTGCAGCTGAGTCAGCTCCAACTCATCACAAACCTATGTACGATACAATGAAACACTGCCCGGCCCTGAGCCAGCCTCACAATCCTTGCTATACCTGAACCCATCATTGTAGCCACTGTGTCAATCCATATCATTGAGGTCTTCTCCTTTTTCATTCATCCTCCGCTTTACCAAGCATGATATCCTTCTCCAGGGAATGGTCCCTTCTGACAACATGACCAAAGCAGGTGAGATGAAGTCTGGGCATTCTTCCTTCCAAAGCATATTCCAGCTGCACTTGTTCCAGGAAGATTTGTTAGCTCTTCTGGCACTCCATGGTACTTTCAGCATTCTTTGCCAGCACCACAACTCAAAAACATCAACTCTTCTTCACATCGTCGAGCTTTCTCATGCATATACGGTGATAGAAAATACCACGGCTTGGTCAGGCACACCTTAGTCTTCAAAGAGACATCTTTGCTCTTCAGCACTTGAAAGAGGTCTTTTGCAGCAGGGTTGCCCAGTGCAATGTGTCATCTTATGTCTTGACTGCTGCTTCCACTGGTGTTCATTGTAGAGCCAAGTAATATGAAATCTTCAACAACTTCCATCTTTTCCTCATTTATGGTGATGCTGCTTATTTGTCCATTTGCAAGGATTTTTGTCTTCTTTATGTTGAGGTGTAATCCATACTGAAGACTAGTTTTTAATTTTCATCAGTAAGTGCTTCAAGTCATCTTCACTTTCAGCAAGCAAGGTTGTGTCATTTGCATATAACAGGTTGTTAATGAGTCTTCCTCCAATTCTGATGCCATGTTCTTCCTTATATAGTCCAGCTTCTTGGGTTATTTGCTCAACGTACAGATTGAATAATTATGGTGAAAGGATATAACCCTGATGCACTCCTTTCCTGATTTTAAACCTTGCAGTATCTCCTTGTACTGTTTGAGTGACAGCCTCCTAGTGTATGTACAGTTCCTCATGAGTACAATTAAGTGTTCTGTAATTCTCATTCTTTTTAAAGTTATTTATAATTTCTTAAGATCTACAAAGTGGAATGTTTTTGCATAATCAATAAAGCACATGTACACATATTTTTGGTATTCTTTGCCTTCAGTGAAGATCCATCTGACATCAGCAATGATGCCCTTCATTCCACATCCCCTTTTGAATCTAGCTTGCATTTCTGGAAGTTCCTTGTCAATATACTGTTGCAACCATTTTTTTGTTCTGTTTTGTTTTTTAATTATCTTTAGCTAAATTTTACTTGTGTGTTATATTAATGATATTGTTCAATAATTTCCACATTTTGTGGGATCACCTTTCTTTGGAATGGGTACAAATACGAATCTCTTCCTGTCAGTTGGCCAGGTAGCTATCTTCCAAATTTCTCGGCCTAGATGAGTAAGTGCCTCCAGTGCAGCATCCATTTGTTGAAATATCTCAATGGGTATTCCATCAATTCCTGGAGCCTTGTTTTTCATCATTTCCTTCAGTGAAGCTGTGACTTCTTCCTTCCATACCACTGGTTCTCGATCATATGCTACCTTCTGAAATAGAGGAACATCGACAAATTCTTTTTGGTACAGTGACTTCATGTATTCCTTCCATCTTCTTTTGATGTTTCCTACATCATTTAATATTTTTTTCCATAGAATCTTTCAGTATTGTGAGTTAAGGCTTCAATTTCTTTCTTAAGTTCTTTCACCTGTTTTTTGCAGCTTGGTAGGGGGAAATAAATGAGCTTGGTAGTGCAGTGGTTAAAGCATTTTGCTGTTACCAGAATGCCACCAGCCTGTATACAGAAATAAATAAGGACAGTGCATACCTCAGCATATGAAATATTATCTATAATATTCCGAAAGAGGTTATTCAATTTCTCAGTCAAGGCTGGTCCCACACGCTCCTTGGTCTATAGCCTTGGATATGCTGTTGTTGTTACGTGCCGTGGAGTCAGACCTGACTCATAGTGACACCTCCTTGGGTTTCCGAGGCAGTATCATTATGGAAGTAGATTGTCCAACCTTCCTTCTGAGGAGTAGCTGGTGGGTTCGAATCACCAGCCTTCTGGTTAGTCCTTTCAAATCTAGTTACAATAGGGCTCTGAATAGTAAAGTCATGAGTTGCAGGGGAAATAATACAGTATTGGTACAAATCTGAATATTTTCTGTTATTTAATATACTTGTGAATGTAGCAATAGAAAAAACTGTTTAAGAAAAAAAAAAAAAAAACTGCTATGAAAACCAAAGTCAGATCATATTCAGAAGCAGACAATGGGTACGCAAAATTGTACAAATAGCCCATGATGATTTTTATGCTTTGGTTGTTCAAAGACTAATCTATATGCTGCTGTGAAAAGATTATCCAGATGTAATTAGAGTCCCAAGTCATTTGACCTTAAGATACAGAGATTATCCTTATAGGCCTGTTCTAATCACATGAACCCTTTAAAAGGTAGAAGCAGCAGTTAGAGAGAGAAGAAGAAGGGGAAACAGATTAAAAGTGTGAGAAGTCAACACCACTGTTGCTTTGGAGATGGAGGGGCCCATGTGGGAAGGGCTGTGGGTGTCCTTGAAGAGCTGAGAAAGAAACCCCCAGCTGACAGACATCTGGAAATGGAGACCTCTGCCATCTTGGAAGAGAACTCCAAGCCCAGACAAGACTCACAACCAGACAACATTTTGAGGGTAAGATCCTGAGTGGAAACCCAGTTGAGCCATAACGAACACTTAACCTGCAGCAGGGTGAGACAATAGATGTGTATAGTTTTAAGTCACTAAGATTGCGGTTGTTACCCGGCAATAGAAAACCAATACATAGCCTTCTCCCAGGGCACTGTTGTCTATTTTTTTTCCCCAAAATTATTTTTATGTCTAAAAAACTTATCTGTGTGGTAAGAGACAAAGTGAATATTAACAAAATGAAAACTCTTATTGGCACAATGTTGGGAAAATTCTTTCTGAACAATGTTAAAGAAAATAACACTACATGGATTCTAATAGGAGTTCAAAACTTGAGACCATTCCCAATAAACATTTTCCTGAAAAACGTGGGCAACTTCTTTCTGCACAATAAACAAAACTGACTTGAAGGAAGGATGTGAAAGGGAACCATCATATGTAGAGTACCTAGCATTGTGCTAGGATGTTTGTTGTTGTTGTTGTTGTTAGATGCCGTCGACTCAGCTCTGACTCATATTGACCCTGTACAGCAGAATGAAACACTGCCCAATCGTGCACTATCCTCACAATCCTTGCTATACCTGAGCCCATCGTTGTAGCCACTGTGCCAATCCATCCCACTGAGGGTCTTCTCCTTTTTCTCTGACCCTCCACTTTAACCAAAGGAGCTCTGGTGGCATAGTGGGTAAGGCATTTGGCTGCTAACCAGAAGGTAGGTGCTTCAAACCTACCAGCTGCTCCAAGGGAAGAAGATGAGGCAATATACTTCCATAAAGATTTACAGCCTTGGAAATTCAATGGGAGTCTCTATGACTAGGAATTGATTTGATGACAATGCATTTGTTTTTTTGGTTTCTACTTTACCAATCATGATATACTTTCTCCAGGGAATGGTCCCTTCTGACAACATGACCAAAATAGGTGAGATAAAGTCTAGCCCTTCTCTCTTCTAAGGCGCACTCTGGCTACAGTTCTTCCAGGAAGATTTTTTTCATTCTGGTAGTCCATGGCATTTTCAGAATTCTGCCCCAATACCACAATTCAAAGATATCAACTCTTCTCTGGTCTTCCTTATTCATTGTCCAGTTTTCATATGCATATGAGGTGATTGACAATATCATGACTTGGGTTAGGCAGGCCTTAGTCTTCAAAGCTACATCTTTGCTTTTTAACACTTTAAAGAAATCCTTTACAGCAGAGTTGCCCAGTGCAATATGTGGTCTTATTTCTTGACTGTTCCTTCCATGGGTGCTGACTCTAGATCTTGGAGTATTTATATACTTATTTTTTTTTTTTGCTGTCATTTCTTCCCTATCAAACTGTATTATTTTCTACATTATTATATGGACTGAGACTCAGAGGCCAAGGAAATTTCAGTAATATATTTATTTATAGTTTAACCTGTTTCTTACATCTGTAAATCTCATGTAAATTCATCTGTCACAAAGACAGAAAGTAGAGCTGTAGGTGGGGTGAAACTTTGCCTTGTAACCTGGATTTGAGTTTCATCCTGGGTGACTGCAGGAATGTCATGAGACTCAGAAATTTTCACATCTTCACTCTCTAATAGCTGATCTGAATCTAGGTTTTTGCCTAGCTCCTTTCCAATGATAATGTCTCGAGCAATCATTTCTCACCATTTTTCCCCCACTCTGCAATTGCATCTTTGAACCACTTTGACCCTATAAATGCATTCAGAGAATTGGGAATTTAGGAGTTGGCTAACGTAAATTTAGAATCAGTAAAACACTGAGCACATTGATTGTAGTCAGGTTTTTAAGTTTTTAAAATACATTGTTCAGTTTCATTTTCATTTTTACTTGTTTTGATGACATGGTATATCAATATTTCTTATTGGCCATATTACAGATGAAAAACTTAAGCTAAGAGAGGATAAATGACTTAGGAACAGTATAAACCTCTGGGATCATTGGATGCAAATTTAAATAAAACTAGCTCTAATTTTTTCTGTTCTATAAACTGAGGGCTAATTCTATGATTTTACAATGGATTTTTTTATAACCTTGTTGTAGAATACATTGTTTTTAAAATTTATGTTGAAACAAAAAGAAGTATTTTTTAACTTGGTGGTATCTCTTAATTTCTGATAGTATGTATGCATTCCACTTCACTGTTGACAACTTCAAATTTTCCTAGATTCATACTTTGTACATTCCACATTCTGATTATTAAAGGATGTGTGCAGCAGTTTCTTTCCATGTGAGTTGTGATAGATACTCAAGTGGGGTAGAGGAACCAGGACTTTGACCTCAAAAGTACTTGATAGCCATTGACTGGTCTGTGGAGATGCCAAGGAGCAAAGATGTCTGTAAGAGAATAGGGAGACACTGAATAATACACAACAGAGTATCAGCCATATTGTCTCAACACAACTGAGTAGAGAAAACCAGAGGAGTCACAGAGGGGTTAAAGAAATGTTTTGATATGTGAGGCATTTTAAAAATATGAGCACATGTTTTTGAGAAAACTACCAGAGCTAGTTTATTTTCTAATTTCTTAAAAGTTAAGAACACCCCAAGTAATTCTTTTCCCTTCATGAAAAACATTTTTAGGCTTCTCCGGTCTATGCTCTGAAGACATTACTCCCTGCCCTCAAGTCATTTGCCAGCTCTAAAGGGAGGGACAACTACTCATCTGTCAGTTTGTTGTACTGTGGTAGCAGTGAAACACTATCTCATATATTACTGGGAAACTTTATGAATAGCTCTGAAACACTGCCTGACATAGTACTGGCAGATGAGCTCCTCAGGTCAGAAGGCACTCAAAATATGACTGAAGAAGAGCTGCTTCTTCATAGTAGAGTCAACATTAATGACATGGAAGGAATAAAGCTTTCAGGACCTCAATTTGCTGATGTGGCACAACTTTAATGGGAGGAAACCACTGCAAAGATCCATTAATAATCGGAACATGGAACATACAAAGAATGAATCTAGGAAAATTGGAAGTTGTCAAAAACGATGTGGAATGTATAAAGATCGATATCCTAGGCACTAGTGAGCTAAAATGGACTGGTTTGGGCTATTTTGAATCAGACAACTATGTGATCTACTGTGTTGGGAATGACAAATTGAAGAGGAATGGCATGGCATTCATTGTCACAAAAAATATTTCAAGATCTATCTTAAAGCACAATGCTGTCTGTAATAGGATAATATCCATATGCCTACAAGGAAAACCAGTTAATACTACTGTGTTTCAAATTTACACACCAACCACCAAAATCAAAGACAAGGAAATTGAACATTTTTAGCAATATCTGCAGTCTGAAATTGACCAAATATGTAATCAAGATGTATTGACTATTACTGGTGATTGGAATGCAAAAGTTGGAAACAAAGAATCACTGATAGCTGGAAAATATGGCCCCAGTGGTGAAAATGACCTCAGAGAACACATGATGGAATTTTCCAAGAAAAATGACTTATTCGTTATAAATACCTTTTATCAACAACATAAATGGCAGCTATATATTGGACCTCATGAGATGAAATACACATGGAATCAGATCAACTACATCTCTGGAAAGAAGAAATGTAGAAGCTCAACAATGTCAGTAAAAACAGGACCAGCAGCTGACTGTAGAACAGACCATCAACTGCTCAAATTCAAGTTCAAGTTGAAGCTGGAGAAAATTAAAAGAAATCCACAACAGCCAAAATATGACCTTGATTATATCCAACCTGAATTTAGAGACTACCTGAACAATAGATTTGATGCATTAAAAACCAATGACTGAAAACCAGATGAATTGTGAGATGAGATCAAGAATATACGTGAAGAAAGCAAATGTCATTAAAAAGTCAGGAAGGGAAGAAAAGACCAAAATGAATGTCTGAAGAGACTCTGAAACTTGCTCTTGAATGGAGAGTAGCTAAAGTAAATGGAAGAAATGACAAAATAAAAGAGCTGAACAGAAGATTTCAAAGAGCAGCTTGAGGAGACAAAGTCAATTACTATGATTAAATGTGCAAAGACCTGGAGTTAGAAAACAAAAAGGGAAATATACACTCAGCATTTCTTAAGCTAAAAGAACAGAAGAAAAACTTCAAGCCTTGAGTTGCAATATTGAAAGATTCCATGGGAAAAATAATGAATGGTGCAGGAAACATCAAAAGAAGATAGAAGGAAAACACAGTCACTGTACCAAAAGGAATTGGGCAATGTTCCTCTATTTCAGGAGATAACAAGCTTCAGGAATTGACAGAATACCCATGTATTCAGATGTTTCAACAAATGGATGCCATACTGGAGGCACTTTCCCATCTGTACCAAGAAATTTGGAAGACAAGTTACTTGGCCAACTGGCTGTAAGAGATCCCTGTTTTTACCCATTCCCAAGACAGGTGATCTGGGACTTCTAGTAGGATGGTGGAATAACCAGATAAGCTACACAGACCTTCTTCAACAAGAAATGAGAGACCAATTGACAGAGATACAGAAGATAATCCTGGAACCCTGAGCTTTGAAATGAAGCATATAGAAGTGGATTAGGCACCAACTAGTGGAAGAACCAGAATGAAAACAGTAAGTATGGAGATGGACAGATCTCCAGACTGTCAGCTTCTCTGACAGCACCAACAGCCTGAATATTTCCAAGTGCTGTTGAGACCTGAGAATTGACCTAAAGATCAGCTCTGGTCACCAAGGGCTGCAGGGACAACTGTGCTGGTGGCCGATGACTAGGAAGGGAAATAGCAAAGAGGAGATAACCTGAGTTGTAGATTTTCATCTGTCTGGAGGGCATAGCCATTTTGATTGTTTAAAAGTGGTAGTCATTTCAGATATTTAAAGTGACCAAGGGTGCAGTCATATTGAATGTTTGCAAGAGGTGGCCATTTTGGATATTTAAAGTCATGGCATTCTCATTCAGATTCCGCAGACCTAAGAATAGGCTTCACTTGCCAAGGACAGCAGGAACATATGGGAGGCTGACAACAGGAAAGGTGAAGGTGTAAGTGCTGCAAACTAAAGAATAGAGGTGCACAGTACCCTGCTTACTTAGATAACAACCAAAGAAAATGAAAATCTTGGGCAGATAACTCCAACATACATCACAAATTAAATATAAATACAAAAATGTCAAAATGTCTTGGAGACAACAGAGCATCACAGTCCACACAAAGAGGCAAGACAAAGCAGGAGAAACAAGAGACTAGCATATAGACCCAGAACAAATCCTTGAGAAAGAAACAGGATTGGAACTCCCTGATAAGGAATTCAAAAGAATTATATTTGGGAGCTCTGGTAGCTTAGTGCCTAAGGCATTTGACTGCTAACTAGAAGGCTGGCGGTTCAAACCCACCAGCCACTCCTCGGAAGGCAGGTTGGGCAATCTACTTCCATAGTGATATTGCCTTGGAAACCCAAGGAGGGGTCGCTATGAGTCAGGTCTGACTCGACAGCACATAAGAACAACGTATTTAGGTACCTTCAACAGATTGAGAGACAGATAGAGGAAAACACTGACAAAATTGGGGAAAACATAGAGAAAAACTCAGAACAATTTCAATAGACAATATAAGAACAAAATGAAAAATTAGAAATTATACACAATCTACAGCTACAAATCCAGAAGATTACTACTAGATAACACATTGAATGGGTAAAGGAGTAGAATTGAATCAATGGAAGGCAGAATTAGTGAGATTGATGACAAATACCTCAATACTTCTTTGGAAAAGGGTCAATCAGGAAAAAAGATTAAAACAAAATGAAGAAACCCTAAGGTTCATGTGGTATACCATCCAAAGGAATAGCCTGTGTGTCATTGGAATTCCAGAACAGGAAAAGGCAGATAAAACCAGAGAAAATTGTCAAAGATTTGTTGGAAGAGAATTTCCCTGATATGATGACAGATGAGAATATATCCATTCAAGAAGCCCAACGACTTCTTGAATCCAAACAGGATGGACACCAAAAGAAAATCACCAAGACATACACCATCATCAAACTCACCAAAACCAAACACAAAGAAACAAACCTGAAAGCAGCATGGGAAAAATGGAGAGTTACCTACAAGGGGCAACCAATAAGACTAAGGTTCGACTTCTAAGCAGAAAGCATGCAGGTGAGAAGACAATGGGATTGTTTATATACAATCCTGAAAGAGAAAAATTTCCAACCAAGAATTATATACCCAGCAAAATTGTCCCTTAAATATGATGGTGAAATTAGAAAATTTTCGATAAGCAGAAATTAGGGGTATTTGTGAAAACCATACAAACCTTACAAGAGATGCTAAGGGAAGTGCTTTGGACAGAGAAACAACACCAAACAACCAACCATTAATACACATGATGACATAACCCCAATACCAACCCAGTTATGGAAATATCCAAAGTAAGTAAGCCTACAAGATTGTAAACAGGGAACCAGAGACATCAATTGACAAATGAGGACAACTACAAACTAAAAAGAGGGGAAAAAAATTTGTAGTTACAGAACTTCTAAATGGTAGGGAAGTCAAGACAACTGCAAGATAGAATGGACTGTGCTAAACTTGGGGAGAAAATTATAAATCACAAGGTAACCTCAAAGAAAAAATGATAAATCTTCACATCTAAATAAAAAAGAGGACAAGTACAAATATTTAGCAAATACTAAAGCAATAACAATGAAGGAAGTGATAACACAATGCATAAAATAAAATGAGCTCAGCACAGAAAATTATATGGAACAAAGAAATCAGCACCACCATGAAAAAGCACATAACAAAATGACAGCAAAAAATTCTTACTTGTTGATAATGACACTGAATGTCAATGGATTAAATGCACCACTCAAGAGATAGAGAGTTGCAGACTATATAAGAAAACATAACCCATCAATATGCTGTCTACAAGAGACACACTTTAGAGTAAAAGACAAAAATAGACCAAAGAAAGGTGATCCAACAGAATGTGGAAATTATTGAACAATATCATTAATATCACAAGCAAGTAAAATTTTGCTGAACATAATTCAAAAGCAGTTGCACTAGTATGTTGACAAGGAACTTCCAGAAATGCAAGTGGATTCAGAAGAGGACCTGGAATGAGGGATATTATTACTGATGTCAGATGGATCTTGGCTGAAAGCAAAGAATGCCAGAAAGATGTTTATTTGTGTTTTATTGTCTATACAAAAACATTTGACTATGTAGATCATAACAAATTATGGATAACATTAAGAATGGGAATTCTAAAACATTCAAATGTGCTCATGAAGAAACTGTACATAGACCAGGAGGCTGTCATTCAAACAGAACAAGGGGATACTGCATGGTTTAAAATCAGGAAGGGAGTATGTCAAGTTTGTATCCTTTCACCATTCTTATTCAATCTGTGTGCTGAGCAAATAATCCAAGAAGCTAGACTATATGAAGAAGAACACAGTGTAGGGATTGGAGAGTCATTAACAACTTATTATATGCAGATGACACAACCTTGCTTGCTGAAAGTGAAGATGACTTGGAGCATTTCGTGATGAAGATTAAAGACTAGTCTTCAGTATGGATTATACCTCAACATAAAGAAAATGAAAATCCTCACAACTGGACCAGTAAGCAGCATCACGATAAATGGAGAAAAGACTGAAATTGTCAAAGTTGTCTTATCACTTGGTTCCACCATCAACACCCATGGAAGCAGCAGTCAAGAAATCAGATGATCTACTGCACTGGGGAAATCTGCTGCAAAAGACCTCTTAAAAGTGCTGAAGAACAAAGATGTCTCTTTGAAGACTAAGGTGCACATAACCCAAGCCATGGTATTTTTAATTGCTCACATGCATGTCAAAGCTGGACAATGAATAAGGAAGACTGAAGAAGAGTAAGTGCTTTTGAGTCGTGGTGTTGGCAAAGAATACTGAAAATACCATGGACTGCCAGGAAAACAAAGAAATCTGTTCTGGACAAAGTGCAACAGGAATACTCCTTGAATGTGAGAATAGCCAGACTTCATCTAACCTACTTTGGTCATGCTGTCAGAAAGGACCATTTCCTGGAGAAGGATATCATGCTTGGTAAATTTGAGGGTCAGCAAAAAAGGGGAAGACCCTCGATGAGAAGGATTGATACAGTGGCTGAAACGATGGGCTTAGGTGCAGCAAGAATTGTGAAGCACACGATTGGGCAGAGTTTCATTCTGTTGTACATAGGGTCACTATGAGCCGGAGCCAACTCAACAGCACCTAACACCAACACGGCATCAAAGGGAGGGGGTAAATCTACAAGCAGAATCTAGTGTTCACAGCACTAGAACTGTTAGCAGGTCCTGAGATTGCATCATTTAAAATTTGAAAATTCTACAGTTGGAGACTATCAGAAAACCAAAAAAGCCAAAGTCACTGCTATCGAGTTAATTACAACTCATAGCAATCCCCATTGGGTTCCCAAGACTGTAAATCTTTATGGAAGCAGAGTGCCCCATCTTTCTTCTGTGGAGCAGCTGATGTATTTGAACCACTGGGCTTTTGGCCTGTACATCGCTGTGCTTCCAAGAGAATGACTTTCCAGAGCAACTACATTTTCAAGTGAGGGAAGTAGGGGAGGTTAACTTTCATTTAGAAAAATCTATGTTTTCCCAATAGAATTAGATATTTAGCAGGGTGGGCTAATGTGCCTTCCAAAATACAGTCTCTGAGAATAAAATATTCCATCCATAACTTTTTTGTGTCCATCAGTTCACATCATCTTGTCTGTGAACATTATCATTTCTCTAAGGGTTTGGTGTTTTGTTTCAACAATTTAATCAACTAATTATTGTTGTTATGTGTATTAGAGTTGATTCTGACTAACAGCAACCATATAGGACAGAGTAGTACTGCCTCATAAGGATTCTTAAACTGTAATCTCTACAGAAGCCAATTGCCACATCTTTCTCCCACCAGATGACTTGTGGATTCAAACCACTGATCTTTTGCTTAGCAGCCAAGAGCTTAATAACTGCGACACCAGCGCTCCTCAATCAACTAATATAGTAAGAAACGGGAAAGAAAATGTTAAAGGATAGATAGTGTGTCTTTGCAATAAAAGACTTAAAAAATAATTATGCTTGGTATGTTTGCATCTTCAAAATTTACCAAATAAAATGAAAAGACACTCTTTCTCAAATGTTAAATATACACTAATTGTGGTGCAGTGAGTTATTGGTACGGCTTTTCTAACTCTTTGTAACTCCAACTGGACTACTCGGTGGGAACATGAAAATAAGTTGTATAGAATCTGATGTTATGACTGGTTAGTTTTGTCACTCTGCCAGGCTTAAAATAAGCCTAGAAACTTCCTAGAAACGGGGGTGGGGGGGGGGGGGGGTGGGCACTGCCATCAAGAGAGAAGAGCTGTAAGTGAAGTAGAGTGCATCCTTGGACCCAAGAACCCTGCACTGGACCTCCTTGGTAGAGACACTCAGCAGAGAGAGATGGCAGAGAGAAAGAGAGAGAGAGTGAGAGAGAGAGAAATGACGCAGCAGAGAGAGACACTCCAGCAGAGAGACGGTCGCAGTGGAACCAAGAGGCATGAGATGGAGTGATGGGGCTACATAGCCTACAGAGTGAGAAAGCTGAGTGCTCTCGGGCAGGAGGCTTGCTGACAGTGTGGGGTGCACCTAGGTCTATCTACTGTCAGAGCTAAAAGAGCTATGTAACACATGCCCAAGCAGATCAGAAGCTAGGCCAAGAGGCCAAGGGCTAGAGAGATGTGTCTGAGGGTACAGCAGAGGGGAGACTGTCCTGACCAAAGGATTGTATCCTGAGTCCATTCCCGAACCTGAATTGTAGCCTGTTACTTCTCTAATAAATCCCATAATCTTGACTACTGTCTGAGTTCTGTGTGGCTACTACAATGAATTATCAAACCCAGCAGAGAAGGAGTGAATGCCATGAGAGGGATGGTTAGTGTCAGAATTGGTAAAAGGCTAGAGAGTAGAATCACATCTAGCCTCATAGCAATAAGCCCTGGGCTTCTGATGGTGATTCTGTCTTCCTCTTGTGAAGTTAGAGGAGGCCAGAAGATGTCACCTTCATGCCCTTTTTGCACTAACATTTATGATTTATCTGTAGCATATAACACACCAGACAAATGTACAATTTGGTAAAGCATCCTTCTATTAGATTTTAGACACCAGAACCTTGACTATAATAAGTGGATAAGGTTTTTGTGATAGAGATAATAGTTATTTGAAAGTAATTTTTAAAAAATGGCTTCATAAAATAGCAAAATAATAGAACAGTTGAATTCCTGCTCAAAATAAGAACTGCTTAATTTATTATTAAATTAACTTAAGTAGAAACATAAGAATGCACATATGTATCTATGTAATTAAGTTTGTGGTATAAATTTCAAATATCTCCTCACTGTGTAACTGGTGGGATGTGAGTGGTTCAGGGCGAGAATTCTCACCTTTCATAAGGGATACTCAGGCTCCATTGACAATGCACATCATATGCAGCCACCACCCATTTTTCAGAGGAGGCTTTTGAGTTGCTATGATACTGAGCAAGTTTCAATGGAACTTCCAGACTAAGAGTAGGAAGAAAGGCCTGGCAAAAAACTCTGTGGATCACAGTGGTTATGGAGATGGTGCAGGATTTAAAAGACTTTTGTTCCATCGTGCATCAAGAACCCATGAGTTGATGGCTTCTAACAAAAACAATTAAATGGTAAAATATTTAGTCATTATGAATAAGGGAAGAATGGTCTAGTGTATCAATCAGAATATTATTTAATAACAAAATCCCAGTGCCTTAAATTCTTAAAATATGTATTTCTCACTCATACTCTATGTTCATCACTGGCCAACAAGGGGCTTTGCTCATCTGAGTCCCTGAAGGAACCAGCATGTTGTTTCAGGCACCATCTCACACATGGCTGCTTGTTCCAGGAAGAAAAGATAATTCTAGAATGTTGAGCATCAGCAATTAAATGCTGCAGCCCAAAAGTTCTGTGTATCATTGCTGCTTTCCATTCATTAAACAGAATTTGTCATGTGGCCCTAGCCAGCCAACAATTG
>NW_006921998.1:718513-758797 GCF_000298275.1 Orycteropus afer afer
CATCTGTACCAAGAAATTTGGAAGACAAGTTACTTGGCCAACTGGCTGTAAGAGATCCCTGTTTTTACCCATTCCCAAGACAGGTGATCTGGGACTTCTAGTAGGATGGTGGAATAACCAGATAAGCTACACAGACCTTCTTCAACAAGAAATGAGAGACCAATTGACAGAGATACAGAAGATAATCCTGGAACCCTGAGCTTTGAAATGAAGCATATAGAAGTGGATTAGGCACCAACTAGTGGAAGAACCAGAATGAAAACAGTAAGTATGGAGATGGACAGATCTCCAGACTGTCAGCTTCTCTGACAGCACCAACAGCCTGAATATTTCCAAGTGCTGTTGAGACCTGAGAATTGACCTAAAGATCAGCTCTGGTCACCAAGGGCTGCAGGGACAACTGTGCTGGTGGCCGATGACTAGGAAGGGAAATAGCAAAGAGGAGATAACCTGAGTTGTAGATTTTCATCTGTCTGGAGGGCATAGCCATTTTGATTGTTTAAAAGTGGTAGTCATTTCAGATATTTAAAGTGACCAAGGGTGCAGTCATATTGAATGTTTGCAAGAGGTGGCCATTTTGGATATTTAAAGTCATGGCATTCTCATTCAGATTCCGCAGACCTAAGAATAGGCTTCACTTGCCAAGGACAGCAGGAACATATGGGAGGCTGACAACAGGAAAGGTGAAGGTGTAAGTGCTGCAAACTAAAGAATAGAGGTGCACAGTACCCTGCTTACTTAGATAACAACCAAAGAAAATGAAAATCTTGGGCAGATAACTCCAACATACATCACAAATTAAATATAAATACAAAAATGTCAAAATGTCTTGGAGACAACAGAGCATCACAGTCCACACAAAGAGGCAAGACAAAGCAGGAGAAACAAGAGACTAGCATATAGACCCAGAACAAATCCTTGAGAAAGAAACAGGATTGGAACTCCCTGATAAGGAATTCAAAAGAATTATATTTGGGAGCTCTGGTAGCTTAGTGCCTAAGGCATTTGACTGCTAACTAGAAGGCTGGCGGTTCAAACCCACCAGCCACTCCTCGGAAGGCAGGTTGGGCAATCTACTTCCATAGTGATATTGCCTTGGAAACCCAAGGAGGGGTCGCTATGAGTCAGGTCTGACTCGACAGCACATAAGAACAACGTATTTAGGTACCTTCAACAGATTGAGAGACAGATAGAGGAAAACACTGACAAAATTGGGGAAAACATAGAGAAAAACTCAGAACAATTTCAATAGACAATATAAGAACAAAATGAAAAATTAGAAATTATACACAATCTACAGCTACAAATCCAGAAGATTACTACTAGATAACACATTGAATGGGTAAAGGAGTAGAATTGAATCAATGGAAGGCAGAATTAGTGAGATTGATGACAAATACCTCAATACTTCTTTGGAAAAGGGTCAATCAGGAAAAAAGATTAAAACAAAATGAAGAAACCCTAAGGTTCATGTGGTATACCATCCAAAGGAATAGCCTGTGTGTCATTGGAATTCCAGAACAGGAAAAGGCAGATAAAACCAGAGAAAATTGTCAAAGATTTGTTGGAAGAGAATTTCCCTGATATGATGACAGATGAGAATATATCCATTCAAGAAGCCCAACGACTTCTTGAATCCAAACAGGATGGACACCAAAAGAAAATCACCAAGACATACACCATCATCAAACTCACCAAAACCAAACACAAAGAAACAAACCTGAAAGCAGCATGGGAAAAATGGAGAGTTACCTACAAGGGGCAACCAATAAGACTAAGGTTCGACTTCTAAGCAGAAAGCATGCAGGTGAGAAGACAATGGGATTGTTTATATACAATCCTGAAAGAGAAAAATTTCCAACCAAGAATTATATACCCAGCAAAATTGTCCCTTAAATATGATGGTGAAATTAGAAAATTTTCGATAAGCAGAAATTAGGGGTATTTGTGAAAACCATACAAACCTTACAAGAGATGCTAAGGGAAGTGCTTTGGACAGAGAAACAACACCAAACAACCAACCATTAATACACATGATGACATAACCCCAATACCAACCCAGTTATGGAAATATCCAAAGTAAGTAAGCCTACAAGATTGTAAACAGGGAACCAGAGACATCAATTGACAAATGAGGACAACTACAAACTAAAAAGAGGGGAAAAAAATTTGTAGTTACAGAACTTCTAAATGGTAGGGAAGTCAAGACAACTGCAAGATAGAATGGACTGTGCTAAACTTGGGGAGAAAATTATAAATCACAAGGTAACCTCAAAGAAAAAATGATAAATCTTCACATCTAAATAAAAAAGAGGACAAGTACAAATATTTAGCAAATACTAAAGCAATAACAATGAAGGAAGTGATAACACAATGCATAAAATAAAATGAGCTCAGCACAGAAAATTATATGGAACAAAGAAATCAGCACCACCATGAAAAAGCACATAACAAAATGACAGCAAAAAATTCTTACTTGTTGATAATGACACTGAATGTCAATGGATTAAATGCACCACTCAAGAGATAGAGAGTTGCAGACTATATAAGAAAACATAACCCATCAATATGCTGTCTACAAGAGACACACTTTAGAGTAAAAGACAAAAATAGACCAAAGAAAGGTGATCCAACAGAATGTGGAAATTATTGAACAATATCATTAATATCACAAGCAAGTAAAATTTTGCTGAACATAATTCAAAAGCAGTTGCACTAGTATGTTGACAAGGAACTTCCAGAAATGCAAGTGGATTCAGAAGAGGACCTGGAATGAGGGATATTATTACTGATGTCAGATGGATCTTGGCTGAAAGCAAAGAATGCCAGAAAGATGTTTATTTGTGTTTTATTGTCTATACAAAAACATTTGACTATGTAGATCATAACAAATTATGGATAACATTAAGAATGGGAATTCTAAAACATTCAAATGTGCTCATGAAGAAACTGTACATAGACCAGGAGGCTGTCATTCAAACAGAACAAGGGGATACTGCATGGTTTAAAATCAGGAAGGGAGTATGTCAAGTTTGTATCCTTTCACCATTCTTATTCAATCTGTGTGCTGAGCAAATAATCCAAGAAGCTAGACTATATGAAGAAGAACACAGTGTAGGGATTGGAGAGTCATTAACAACTTATTATATGCAGATGACACAACCTTGCTTGCTGAAAGTGAAGATGACTTGGAGCATTTCGTGATGAAGATTAAAGACTAGTCTTCAGTATGGATTATACCTCAACATAAAGAAAATGAAAATCCTCACAACTGGACCAGTAAGCAGCATCACGATAAATGGAGAAAAGACTGAAATTGTCAAAGTTGTCTTATCACTTGGTTCCACCATCAACACCCATGGAAGCAGCAGTCAAGAAATCAGATGATCTACTGCACTGGGGAAATCTGCTGCAAAAGACCTCTTAAAAGTGCTGAAGAACAAAGATGTCTCTTTGAAGACTAAGGTGCACATAACCCAAGCCATGGTATTTTTAATTGCTCACATGCATGTCAAAGCTGGACAATGAATAAGGAAGACTGAAGAAGAGTAAGTGCTTTTGAGTCGTGGTGTTGGCAAAGAATACTGAAAATACCATGGACTGCCAGGAAAACAAAGAAATCTGTTCTGGACAAAGTGCAACAGGAATACTCCTTGAATGTGAGAATAGCCAGACTTCATCTAACCTACTTTGGTCATGCTGTCAGAAAGGACCATTTCCTGGAGAAGGATATCATGCTTGGTAAATTTGAGGGTCAGCAAAAAAGGGGAAGACCCTCGATGAGAAGGATTGATACAGTGGCTGAAACGATGGGCTTAGGTGCAGCAAGAATTGTGAAGCACACGATTGGGCAGAGTTTCATTCTGTTGTACATAGGGTCACTATGAGCCGGAGCCAACTCAACAGCACCTAACACCAACACGGCATCAAAGGGAGGGGGTAAATCTACAAGCAGAATCTAGTGTTCACAGCACTAGAACTGTTAGCAGGTCCTGAGATTGCATCATTTAAAATTTGAAAATTCTACAGTTGGAGACTATCAGAAAACCAAAAAAGCCAAAGTCACTGCTATCGAGTTAATTACAACTCATAGCAATCCCCATTGGGTTCCCAAGACTGTAAATCTTTATGGAAGCAGAGTGCCCCATCTTTCTTCTGTGGAGCAGCTGATGTATTTGAACCACTGGGCTTTTGGCCTGTACATCGCTGTGCTTCCAAGAGAATGACTTTCCAGAGCAACTACATTTTCAAGTGAGGGAAGTAGGGGAGGTTAACTTTCATTTAGAAAAATCTATGTTTTCCCAATAGAATTAGATATTTAGCAGGGTGGGCTAATGTGCCTTCCAAAATACAGTCTCTGAGAATAAAATATTCCATCCATAACTTTTTTGTGTCCATCAGTTCACATCATCTTGTCTGTGAACATTATCATTTCTCTAAGGGTTTGGTGTTTTGTTTCAACAATTTAATCAACTAATTATTGTTGTTATGTGTATTAGAGTTGATTCTGACTAACAGCAACCATATAGGACAGAGTAGTACTGCCTCATAAGGATTCTTAAACTGTAATCTCTACAGAAGCCAATTGCCACATCTTTCTCCCACCAGATGACTTGTGGATTCAAACCACTGATCTTTTGCTTAGCAGCCAAGAGCTTAATAACTGCGACACCAGCGCTCCTCAATCAACTAATATAGTAAGAAACGGGAAAGAAAATGTTAAAGGATAGATAGTGTGTCTTTGCAATAAAAGACTTAAAAAATAATTATGCTTGGTATGTTTGCATCTTCAAAATTTACCAAATAAAATGAAAAGACACTCTTTCTCAAATGTTAAATATACACTAATTGTGGTGCAGTGAGTTATTGGTACGGCTTTTCTAACTCTTTGTAACTCCAACTGGACTACTCGGTGGGAACATGAAAATAAGTTGTATAGAATCTGATGTTATGACTGGTTAGTTTTGTCACTCTGCCAGGCTTAAAATAAGCCTAGAAACTTCCTAGAAACGGGGGTGGGGGGGGGGGGGGGTGGGCACTGCCATCAAGAGAGAAGAGCTGTAAGTGAAGTAGAGTGCATCCTTGGACCCAAGAACCCTGCACTGGACCTCCTTGGTAGAGACACTCAGCAGAGAGAGATGGCAGAGAGAAAGAGAGAGAGAGTGAGAGAGAGAGAGATGACGCAGCAGAGAGAGACACTCCAGCAGAGAGACGGTCGCAGTGGAACCAAGAGGCATGAGATGGAGTGATGGGGCTACATAGCCTACAAAGTGAGAAAGCTGAGTGCTCTCGGGCAGGAGGCTTGCTGACAGTGTGGGGTGCACCTAGGTCTATCTACTGTCAGAGCTAAAAGAGCTATGTAACACATGCCCAAGCAGATCAGAAGCTAGGCCAAGAGGCCAAGGGCTAGAGAGATGTGTCTGAGGGTACAGCAGAGGGGAGACTGTCCTGACCAAAGGATTGTATCCTGAGTCCATTCCCGAACCTGAATTGTAGCCTGTTACTTCTCTAATAAATCCCATAATCTTGACTACTGTCTGAGTTCTGTGTGGCTACTACAATGAATTATCAAACCCAGCAGAGAAGGAGTGAATGCCATGAGAGGGATGGTTAGTGTCAGAATTGGTAAAAGGCTAGAGAGTAGAATCACATCTAGCCTCATAGCAATAAGCCCTGGGCTTCTGATGGTGATTCTGTCTTCCTCTTGTGAAGTTAGAGGAGGCCAGAAGATGTCACCTTCATGCCCTTTTTGCACTAACATTTATGATTTATCTGTAGCATATAACACACCAGACAAATGTACAATTTGGTAAAGCATCCTTCTATTAGATTTTAGACACCAGAACCTTGACTATAATAAGTGGATAAGGTTTTTGTGATAGAGATAATAGTTATTTGAAAGTAATTTTTAAAAAATGGCTTCATAAAATAGCAAAATAATAGAACAGTTGAATTCCTGCTCAAAATAAGAACTGCTTAATTTATTATTAAATTAACTTAAGTAGAAACATAAGAATGCACATATGTATCTATGTAATTAAGTTTGTGGTATAAATTTCAAATATCTCCTCACTGTGTAACTGGTGGGATGTGAGTGGTTCAGGGCGAGAATTCTCACCTTTCATAAGGGATACTCAGGCTCCATTGACAATGCACATCATATGCAGCCACCACCCATTTTTCAGAGGAGGCTTTTGAGTTGCTATGATACTGAGCAAGTTTCAATGGAACTTCCAGACTAAGAGTAGGAAGAAAGGCCTGGCAAAAAACTCTGTGGATCACAGTGGTTATGGAGATGGTGCAGGATTTAAAAGACTTTTGTTCCATCGTGCATCAAGAACCCATGAGTTGATGGCTTCTAACAAAAACAATTAAATGGTAAAATATTTAGTCATTATGAATAAGGGAAGAATGGTCTAGTGTATCAATCAGAATATTATTTAATAACAAAATCCCAGTGCCTTAAATTCTTAAAATATGTATTTCTCACTCATACTCTATGTTCATCACTGGCCAACAAGGGGCTTTGCTCATCTGAGTCCCTGAAGGAACCAGCATGTTGTTTCAGGCACCATCTCACACATGGCTGCTTGTTCCAGGAAGAAAAGATAATTCTAGAATGTTGAGCATCAGCAATTAAATGCTGCAGCCCAAAAGTTCTGTGTATCATTGCTGCTTTCCATTCATTAAACAGAATTTGTCATGTGGCCCTAGCCAGCCAACAATTGGGAACCCAAGAAATGCAATCTATCCTTGTATTCAGAAGTTTGAACTTCTGATAAACAGCCCTAAAGACTGCCTTACTGGAAATCCTATTTCCATTGCCTTATCCAATTCGGCTGTTCTTATTCAGTGTCTTATCAGTGGTCTTGTTCTTCTGAGCTTCTCCTTATGAACTTATACACAGCCATTTTAAGTTTTATCTCGAACAAATGTACTGATTAAGAAGGTAACTTCTTTCACAAAATTGCTAGAGTAACGAATTCTTGTCCCTTATTTGGGTAATAAGCAATTATACTTCTTTCTCTGCTCTGATCCAAGTACCCAGTGTCCAGACTTTGTATTCTGTTTGTATTTCTGCCTGCAATCTATCTGTGCTACATCAAAGAGGCCTCTGTCAACATCCTTTTTCAAGAAGAGCTGAAAGAGTGGACAAAATGGGAGGCCATTGCATTTCTCATGGAGTTGTTGTTGTTTTTATGTGCCGTCGAGTCAGGTCCGACTCATAGCGACCCCTCTTTGGGTTTCCCAGGCAGTATCACTACAGAAGTAGATTGCCCCATCTTCCTTCCAAGGAGTGGCTGGTGGGTTTGAACCACCAGCCCTCTGGTAAGCAGTCAAGTGCCTTAGGCACTATGCTACCAGAGCTCCCAACCAAAAATTTCCATAAGTTCATCCCAACCACTGCCCTGATGTCCTCTTTGGTACCAGTGATGGGTGTGAGGATTGATAACGTGTATAGTAGCCTAAAAGATGTGACATTTTTTTATGTCCTAAAAGGTCCCAGGAAACTATTTCACCAGAACTTTTGGTTTTAATTTTTTTCAATGATATCTTTATATCATAATTCTTTTTTTGATTCCTGAAAAAGAATCTCTAAATAGTTAATATTTCTGACACTCTGAAGGGGACATTTTCTTAGTGTCATAGTACTGATATAACACAAATACTACAAGTGGGTGTTTTAAAGAACAGAAATTTATTTTATCATAGTTCTAGACACTGAAAGTCCAAAGCAGTCTCCCCATGTTGATTCCATCATCATCAGTAGCCCGAGGCATTCATTAATTCTCTGGTGTTCCTTGGCTTGTAGAAGATTATCATATGACATCTGTCTTCCCTGTGTCTCTATCCTCATCTTTTTATAACTCAGACATGAGTAGAATAAAACTCACCCTACTCAGGTATGATCTAATGTAATTAACAAGATTCTATCCACACTATGGGGCAGTTCTATTCTGTTCTATAGGGTTACAATGAGTCAGAATTGACTTGACAGTAGTGGGTTGTGTTTGCTTGGGTTCTAGCACATGAAATGAGGATTCATGAAATATATAGTCAAGCATATACACATTAAAAAAAAAAAAAGGAAAGTTGTCCACAGGTATAAGGTTAGGATCTCAATACATATTTTGCGGAACACATTTAAATCCATAACAGAGATACACCTGAACAGGGTGATTTAGGAAAAGAGGAGAATTTGCAAGCATAGAGAACAAACATTATTGAGAAAATATGTCTGATTTGCATATCACAGTACCCATTTCTAGAACATTTTAGCAGAGTTCTGACAACTTTTGAGGAAATGCTGAAAAGCTTTCTTATAAGGTAGAAAGATAAGGAACTATGACACACCTCAAAAAAAAAATAATTTCTTTAGCGACTTTCTATAGTATGAGTTGCACTTCAAAGTACCCTTCCTAATCCTTTCACCACCTACTACATTTCTGATGTATTCATGCAAGCATTGCTTGGGAAAATATTCACTTAAATTAATGAATCAAATGGTCCTCTGCTTCCACTGACATTTATTTCCAGCATGGTGGCCTTTATTCTTCTTTGATGACATTTATGATTGCAGTATTTCCTCTGCCTTTGATGGTGAACCCTGATGATATTAGATAGAGGGGATTCAATTTATAATGCTATGGAGAAGGCATCACTCATACCCACTTTATGGGCTTATTGAATTATCTGGGACCTGCACTACTCTTGGTTCAACCACTTTGATTAACACAGTTTAACTCTGATGTAGCCATATTGATGTAACAGCCATCCTTTGTGTGAAGACATTCCTCTTACCAAATTCTTGATTATTGCTATATACTAATAGCTAAGCACTGTCCTGCTAACTGAAATGTTAGTGGTTTGAACCTACCCAATGGCTCTATAAGAGGAAGTCCTGGTGACCTGCTTCCATAATGAATAACACCAAGAAAACTCTATGGAGAGGTTCTACTCTATTACATGGAGTCACCATGAATCAGAACTGACAGGACAGTACTCAACAACAACACAGCAAAACTTAATGAGCGATTATGATGTGCATAGAATATCAATCTTCATGCATTCCATTTCATTTTTGACAGCTTCCAATTTTCCTAGATCATACTTCATGCATTCCATGTACCAATCATTTAATGGATGTTTGCCGTTGTTTCTTCTCATTTTGAGTCATGCCACATCAGCAAATGAAGGTCCTAAAAGCTTTGCTCCATCCCCACCATTAAGGTCAACTCTAGTTTGAGGGTGCAACACTTCTCAACATCGATGAATCAACTTGTGTTCAATTACCAGAGGGCTGATTACATGCTCCCAAAGTGGAAGAAAGATCTCTGACCATTCCTCTAAATTAGCTCCACCAGAGGCCCTGTAGGGCTCTGTAGGACTAACTGTAGGACTCTTTGCCCTCTCACAGTAACTTAATCAGATGGATTTATGTTTGCTTCTGACACGAGTTCTCCTTGTAACTCTTGGAAAGGACAGACAACTTCATGCTTATTTGCTCTAGTTTCTCTTCCAACTTCCATTGCTTCTTTTTTTTCACTCTTGCTTTCTCATCTAATATCCAATAGAAATTAACAATAAAACATTTCTACAAGCAGTGGCCTAATTTTTTTTAAAGGAATAAAATATTTATTTCCAATTGACAGAGCCCCCTAGCACCACCTTCCCAACAATCCTAGAGCAACTCCTTCAACTTCCCTGAAGTGCTGTTTCTCTGTTTTCCCTATCAAAGACTAGAGATGATACAGATTATTTGCTTTTTCAGCCTTACAAATTTCCTTGTAAGATACTTTAAAACACAAATAAGTCTTTTTCATAAAGTATTAGATATTTGTCATCTAATTTTTGACTTCACCACAATCATGAGAAGTAGATTGGAAGGGCAAATATTACTAGCCCATCTCATAGATTTTTAAAAATTACCTAAAGTTAATAAATTGTGCAAGATGACAAGGCTATGCAGTGACAGAAGATATTTTCAATGCTGGGATAGAAACTGAGTGTTAGAATAATTTTGAGTCTAAATCTAGTATCAGGGGGAAAAGTGATATGATTGATTAGTGATGCCTGAACTGGGTGTAGCATAGAAAACTAGTCATGTATGTTCCAGGAATTTGCCAATCCTGGTCTAGAATTCAGATTTCATAATTAACTCTTCTGTTACCATTTTTTTCAACCTGGTTTATTCAATTGGCTAGAGGACCTTTTGGAACTCACATAGCAAACCTTTTTCCAAATATTAATCTGACACATAAAATGACTTTCACATTCAGTTTTTACTACAGAAGCGAACCAGGGTGAAAGTTACTTTTCTCTTTCTCCCCTACCTAGGAGCACATAAGAATGTGAATAAGTACAAGGTATTATAAGCAAACCTGAATCCATTCAAATTTTTAAAAATTGTTTATGTGGAAACATAGGGTATTGGTTTAGAACATGGTTTCTGGAGTTTGTCTTCCTGGGTTAAAATTCTTGCTCTGTCATTTTCTAATTATGTGAACTTGAGCTGTTTCTCTACAAAAGAGCTTACTCATCTATAAAATGGAAGAAAATTAGTATCTTTCTATTTGCAGGTGATAATTCACGTAAAGCATTTAATAAACCAAAAACCAAATGCACTGCCATCAGGTTGACTGAAACTCATAGAGACCCTATAGGACAGAGTTGAACTGAACCATAGGGTATCCAAGACCGTAAACCTTTAAAGAAGTAGCCTGCCTCATCTTACTCCCACAGAGGGGCTGGTGGGTTGGAACCACCTACCTTTTGGTTAGCAGCCTAATGCCTTGGTCACCGTGTTGGCACAGCTCCTAGCTGTGATGATGCCTGAAAATATAGAAATATTATAAATATTATATACATTTATAATATATTATAAATATTATAAATTATATATAATATTATAAATATAAAGTATTAGCTTATCACCATCATGACTCTTGTTATCATAAAAGATCAAGTACGCATTGCACTATTACAAGTAACATTGACCCGTGTGTCATAACAATACCTAAAATGAAAACCAATCCCATTTCCATCAAGTCAGTTCTGACTTATCGTAACCCCTTGCATTACAGAGTATAAACACCTGAGAGACTGTAATATTTATGGAAGTAGAGTGCCAGGCCTTTCATCCACAACACCACTTGCTGGGTTTGAACAGCTAACTTTAAACTTGTAGTTGAGCACAAACTATGCCACCCAAAAGACTGAAAAGGACCACTAGAAAGCACATCTCTAAGACTCAAATAGGCCAAGTGTCTCTAAATCTATGGAAATATATGGGCTAAGAAAATCTCACTCCACATGTGTTCTTGATCATATCATGGTAAAGGATTTAAGAAGCAATAAAGGAAAATCACTGGTCATAAGAGACCTATGTACTATCCAGTAGTGTTGAGAATTTTCAGCTCCTTAGAATTTGATGGAGTTCTTTTAACCTGCCTTAAAAACTTTACTCATAACAGGAGTAAGGTATGTATGATAAGGTGAGAGGTAGAGAGATCCTTGTGGATTAGATAAAGGGAAAAATGTCTAAATTTAAAAGTATTTCCCCAAGTATTGTAAACTATACTTCATAATAAATGTGTATTTTTAATCAGTGTTCCCAGTTTTGATTGCAATTGCAGCCATTGGCATGTGGCCCTAACACAGACAAGATGGATGGCTCTGGGTGTAACAAACCTTGTTTATCTTCCCAAAGGAAGTATGCTCACAGATGGCTTACCTAGAGACCACCTTTGTTGTCCTAGTGGAAAATAGACAATAACCCAGAAGGCAGGATAATATTGTGGTTAATGGAGCCAAGGAGGTGTGAGTTTCCTGTCATTGAACTGAAAGACCCACAAGAGCAAAATTAGTAATTTTTTTTATGTCACTCTTGTATCTTCAGTGCCCAGAACAGTGCCTGATGCATAACCAGTTACCATTGAATAACGGCAACCCCTTGTATCAGAGTAGGACTGTGTTCCATCAGGTTGCCAATGGATGAATTTACAGAAGTAGATTGCCAGGCCTCCCACTTCTAAAGTTTTGGTTAGTAGTTCAGCACGTAAACGATTTGCACATCCAGGGACTCCTCTTGACACATAAATCCACAGCTGTTCAGTTGATGCTGAGTCACAGAGACCCTGGAGGACAGAGTAGAACTTCCCCATAGGGTTTCCAAGGCTGTATATCCTTACAGAAGCAGACTGCCACATCTTTCTCCCCCAAAGGAGCTGGTCAATTTGACCCTCAAACTCTTTGGTTAGTAGCCAAATGCTCTAACCCCTTTCACCACTGGGGCTCCTTCTTGACACATGCAGGCAACTAGATAACTACCTGCTCAAAGAATGGATAGATAGATGTCTGTCAAAACCAACTGGGAGACTCAAACAAATTACTTAGTCTTAATGTCTCCAAAACTTATTTTCCCCAACCCTAAACAATCCCCACCTTTCAGAGTTGTTGGAAGGGTTAAAAGAAATTATTGACATAAAATATCACAGAAGATGCACTCACTTGTTTTGTAGCAATGTATTCTAGCTGAATGCCATCAAGGCATCCTTGTCTGCATGAAAAACAGGCAAATCCTTTTATACTCTGGAGACATTTTTACAAAGGCCTTGACAGACCCTGGGAACCTTCAGAATAACCATTAGCTTCATGAGTGAACTAAATTACTGCTCTGTTAGTCCAGGAGATTATGTGGGTGTCAAATCCCCATGTGATTCTGGTCAACAGCCCACATGGGTGTAAACCTGTGTCCACATAAATTTGTACAGACTTTCTTGAAAGCAACAATGACTATACCTAACAAGAGCTTTAAAATGTGTTAAAACCCTTTGGTCTTGTGATTCCCCTTCTAGGATTAGGTGTAGAGAAAGAATTGGATGTGTAATCGCAGATGTGTGCACTAGAATATTAAATATATCATTATTTACCTTCAATCCCAAAATATGAAACCACCTAAATGTCAAACAATAGAATGAATTTTAATGATGTGTTTTTATGCAGCCATTAATTAACATGTGAAGATCTTCAGGATTTGTAAAGTTGAACAGATAATATGATCAAATACTATATTTCTGTATTATTCCAATTTTATTTGTACAGTATATTAATATATTTGTTGCTATGTGCCATTGAGTCAGCCCAAACACATAGTGACCCCTCCTTGGGTTTCCTAGGTGATATCACTATGGAAGTAGATTGCCCAACCTTCCTTCCAAGGAGTGGCTGGTGGGTTTGAACCGCCAGCCTTCTGGTTAGCAGTCAAGTGCCTTAGCCACTATGCTACCAGACCTCTTATATTAATATATACTTACATAAAATTTCAAGGATCTTACTATTAATAATGGTTATATTTGAGTAATAAGATTATGGGTGATTTTTGTTTACTTAAATTTTTTCCATAACCAATATATTTTCATAGAATAGCCATTTTTTAATGATAAGACAAAATGTCATTAGAAAATAGAAGTCCTAAGAGTTTATAAAAGGCTATAGTAACTTCTCAAGGGATAGATGAATGGGGCTTTCTTTCCTAAACCTGGAAACTCTGCAGCCTCCTGGATCCTTCCCCTTCAAGGGAGAAAAATCCAATGAGCACATTCACACTCAGATGTTCAGGCCTTGTTGAGTTTGATGACCTTGTTGTAGTAACTAGACGCCGTTGGGTCAGCGCCAGCTCGTAGTGACCTTGTGTGTAAAAGAACAAAACTTTGTCTGGTTCTGCGTCATCTTTAGGACTGCTGGTAAGTCTGAGTCCGTTGTTTTAGCTGTTGTGTCAATCCATGTCATTGGGAGTTCCCCTCGTTTATGCTGGCCCTCTACTTTACCAGACATCATGTCCTTTCCTAATGATTGAATTTCCCAATGATGCGTCCAAAGTAAGTCAAAGTCTCACTACCTTTGCTTCTAGGGAGCATTCAGATTTTATTTCCTCTGTGGTTACTTGTAAGTATCTATACTTAAAAAGGACACAAGAGGAAATGAAGACAGTTTATCCTGCTCGGTTATTATATATATATATATTTTTTTTTTTTTTTTAATGTGCTTGCAGTGCAAATTTACAAAGCAACTCTATTTTACACTCCACATTGATACACATTGGATCTCACGGCCTCAATCACCCTCCCCAAACCATAAAATACTCTCCTCCCCTCCCCTGCCTGTGACTACCCCTGCCCTGTGCCCTTCTTCTCTATGGATTCCTATCTGTCCAGCTTTCCCTCTATGTGGATACTGCCCCTCTGATAGCTCATGGCTGATTGATCTAAGGGGTGCATCTCCCTAGAGTAGGTGGGTGCATAGCCTTAGGGTAGGTGTTCTGCACGTAGGTCTTTCTACTGTGGGGCTCGGAGCCAATCCATGGAAGTGTCCTGCTCAATTATTGGTGATGGTCATAGATAAGCATCAGTGGGAGAACTATTTCAGATCATAGACCTTTGGAGAATCTTGTATGTAAGCCACAGGCCAGACATAGCTAACTATTCACCAAATCTGTTCTAATCTTCTTCCTGGACACACAGCTAGTCTATATTCTCCAGTTCTCTTGTGGTTTGGGATGGCCAGGCTAAGTGATTTCTCGCTAACAAAATGAGAGTGCAAGGGATGTGCACCCCAGCCAGACCTGGCTCAAAAAAACTCCCATGCAAATTCCTCCATGACATTGTTCTGTTTTTGGATGTGACAAGTACAGAGACTTTAGAAGCCCCACGATTAAGATGTGGAAGCCTCCATGAGCCATGATCTCTCAGTGACTCTAAGGAGAACTGTCATCCAACCTGCTTATCCACCCAAGATCGTGACATAAGCAAGAAATATGCTTATTTCACTTTGGATGTTTTATGCACTTGAAGGCCTATTTATTACAACAGCAAGAGTTAACCTAACCCATTCAGCCACAATGTTTATGTGTACACACAGCCTAATCTAATTCACTGTGAATTGAGAGAGAATCCCTCTATAACAGAGGTGAGGAAAAAGTTTGAAAATATACTATTTGCACCACTTTCTAATTCATTACAGTGCTATAGAAAATATTCCATTTTTATCTCCCAAAATTAATAAAATGTATGGGGTTCTCATAAGAACTTTTCAGAATAAATAAAAGATTACCACTCTCTGAACTAGTATTTTATGGCATTTTGTCTTGCTTACTGCTTCTTTTCTGATCTAGGCTAATTCTTCCAGCCCCAGTTCCCGGCACAGTTCTATTATAACAGGCATGCAATGCATCTTTGCTGGACGTATAAATTTATGTAATAAATGAGAGATAAAACCAAAAAGGGAGCTCTGGTAGCAGAGTGCCTAAGGCACTTGACTGCTAACTAGAAGTTTGAACCCACCAGCCACTCCTTGGAAGGAAGTTTGGACAATCTACTTCTGTACGGATACCGCCTCAGAAACCCAAGGAGGGGTTGCTATGAGTCAGATCCGACTCAAAGACAGTGAGTTTAAAACCAAAAAAGAAAACTACTGCCATTGAGTCAATTCCAACTCATAGCAGCCCTATAAGACAGAATAGAATTGCCCCATAGGGCTTCCAAGGCTATCAATCTTCACAGAAGCAGACTGCCTTATCTTTCTCCCATGGGGCAGCTGGTGGGTTCAAACCGAGACCTTTGGGTCAGCAGCAAAATGCTTTAACCTCCACACACCAGATGAATAAAGACAAATTCACCTGGTGAGATGGATCACTCTGAAACTTGACCAAGAGTTTTCTGTGGCAGAGAAAGGATTTTACATCTCAAAGACATGTGATTAAACAAAATGAACACATCTGAGGCATTTATGCTTCTAAATATCACTTAACACTACAAGATACACCACCAAACATACCTCAAGCCCAAAGGCAGGTGATGAGTGTGTTGAGTTCATATATCCCTTTTTCATCTGTTGCCAGCATCACTTTGACTCCAAGGCATGTTTCCTTCTCTAACCTTGCACAAAATTTGCTACCCAATGACAGTCATCTATTTTCTCTCTTCTTACTACCCCAAGCAGATGGCTCTGAGTTAAATAGCTAATAAATCAAAATTTCCATGTAAGAGACACTCCAACTACACAGTCTTTATTTGTCTTAAAATTGCTTCTGTTGCTGCCAACTTGATAGAGCCTAAATAGTCACTTAGCCAAAATTTGGGGATGATTAGCTAGATGTGTGCCATCTTCTTTCCTCTTGAAGTTGCAGCTATTGATTGTTTGTTTGCTTGCTTTTTTAAAATTGTTTTTGTTTACCAGTCCCCTTAGGTCTTTGGAGTCATCATTCTTTCTAAAGGGCTCATCTAGTCTGAAACTATATGGTGTCTTGGAAAGAAACAAGTTCACCTTTCACCTCTTCTATTGGCTAGCTATGTAACAGGGCTTTTTACCACTAGAAATCTCTAGTTCCACTTCTGTGGATAGAGATATGTTGGCTAACTAAGTCATAGACTCATTTTAATGATTAAATGGGAGAAAAGAAATCTTAGGCAAGCTCTGTTAATGCAAACTCACATTAAGTCTACAATTCAAAACTGTGTTTATGTATCAGAGGACCTGCCCTTCAAACCAACAAATAAGAAAATAGAAAATTATTCATGTGAAGCACTTTATAGTGCTTATCTGACTCATGGGTATAAATAAAGGTTGAATTAAAAAATTAAGTTCATTAGTGATGGGCCAAGAATCTTAAGGGCTAAGAGAAGCTTTAAAAACCACAAAAGATGGTTGATGAAGATCCTAGGGACAGTGTCAAATTTTAAATGAACAGGACATTCATGCTTAAAGGCAGTCCTCTTAGGAAATTAGCACACTCCTAGCTCCCCCAGTGAACTTAGAAAAATCCTGGAGGGATTCCACATGGTCACAGTTCATCTGGGACCATTGAAATACAGGCAGTTCCGGTTAGAATGAACTGTTCATGAGAAGGAGCTCTGATGGTGCTGTGGTTGAAGCCCTGAGATTCTAACTAAAAGGTCAGTGGTTCAAACCCACCAGCCATTCCATGGGATAAAGATGAGGCTGCCTGCTTCGGTAAAGAGTTATAGCCTTGGAAACCCTCTGTGGCAGCTTTACTCTGTCCTATAGGGTCACTACCCATACTGCACTTGACTGTTAACCAGAAGCTGGCAGTTCAAACCCACCAGCCACTCCTCGGAAGGAAGATGGGGTAATCAACTTCCGTAGTGATACTGCCTCAGAAACCCAAGGAGGGGTCACTATGAGTTGGGTCTGAGTCGATGGTACATAACAACAATGACAGTCCATACTGCAGTGTGGATTACACCTCAACATAAAGAAAATGAAAATCTTCACAACTGACCCAATAAGCAGCATTGCCATAAATGGAGAAAAGATTGAAGTTGTCAAAGATTTCATATTACTTGGATCCACAATCAACACCAATGGAAGCAGCAATTAAGAAATCAGATGACGTATTACACTGGGCAAATCTGCTGCAAAAGACCTCCTTCAAGTGCTGAAGAGCAAAAATATCTCTTTGAAAGCTAAGGTGAGCCTAACACAAGCCATGGTATTTTCAATTGTCTCATAGACATGTGAAAACTGGAAAATGAATAAGGAAGACCAAAGAAGAATTGATGGTTTTGAGTTGTGGTGTTGCTAAAGAATACTGAAAGTACCATGGACCGCAAGAAGAACAAATCTGTCCTGGAAGAAGTGCAGCCACAATGCTCCTTGGAAGCGAGAACAGCCACTTCATCTCACCCACTTTGGTCATGTTGTCAGAAGGAACCATCCCCTGGAGAAGGATATCATGCTTGGTAAAGTGGAGGGTCAGTGAAAAAAGGAAGACCCTCAACGAGAAGAATTGACACAGTGACTGCAACTATGAGTTCAGGCATAGCGGAGATTGTGAGGGCCTGGGCCAGACCCAGGCAGTGTTTCATTCTGTTGTACATAGGGTTTCTGTGAGGTGGAGTCACTCGACAGCACCTAATAACATAGGCTTACTGTGAGTCAGAACTGACTCAGTGGCAGTGGGTTAGGTGTTTGGTTCAAGAGAAGTTGCTGAAAGGGACTGTACTGAGCTTATCACTTCCTCCCCCTGCAATGTCCGGTGAGTGCCTTGCATGTGTCTTGATGTTGACTGTTGGGTGAGTGTCAGTCTGCACCCGTCTGCAGTCTCTACCTCTCATATCCCTGACCAGACTGTCTTAATCCTTCCAGAGAATAACAGAAAAAAAACAAACTCACTGCCAATGAGTCAAATCCAACAGAGCGACCCCTCTTTGGGTTTCTGAGGCTGTATCTCTATGGAAGAAGATGGCACACTCTTCCTTCCCAGGAGTGGCTGGTGGGTTTGAACCACCAGCCTCTGGTTAGCAGTCAAGTGGCTTAGGCACTATGCCACCAGAGGAAAGATATTCCTCCTCTCAGTCTAATGTTGTTGTTGTTGTTATGTGCCATCAAGTCGGACCCTACTCATAGCAACCCCTCCTTGGGTTTCCAAGGGAGTATCATTACGGAAGTAGATTGCTCCATCTTCCTTCTGAAGAGTTGCTGGTGGATTTGAACCGCTAGCCTTCTGGTTAGCAGTTACGTGCCTTAGGCACTATGCTACCAGAACTCCCAATATCTACTTGCTTAGTCTTCATATTCTACACCAACACAGATCACTTCTGATATTTTGAGTTTCAGTACCTTTTAGAGAAAATGCCAACTCTACTCTCATGAGGGTGACTTTGCCCTATGGCCCCACCAGATGAATAGTCCATTAATAGTGTAGTTTCCCAGGTCAGAGTAAGTTAGTCTTGAGTAACTCCACCTGTTAGACACAGGTGGGAATGCATTAAGCTCAGATTTATTTCTTTTTAGACCCTCTTCTCCAAAAGTTGAAAAAATCTTGGGCTCTTGTCTTAATCAATGTCACTTGTTATAATGCCAAGTCATTGTGTACTCATGAACATAGAGTGAAATTTAGTCACTATTCTTTTTAATGATAATTAGTAACTATCCCTGTTTATAACTTCTTGGGCCATCTTAGGCCCAAATGGAGCCCCTCATTCTTTCCTTGATCTTAAGATTGTATGGATGCAGCAGATCTCCAGAGGACATGAACCAAGATTTAGCATGTTATTAGCATCTTGCAATATCCTTACTGCATGAGAAACAACATAATTAATCCTTACCTCATTGACAATAAGCATATGATTTCTTTAAATCAGCAGCATGTTCTTAAATATTTCAGAGCAAATATACAAACATGATTACAGAAGAGTATTTTTCAACCTATGAGAACTGGAACAATGAGGAGTTTACAGTGTGTTTATTTCTCTTTGTAATAATGAATGGATGGTTAACTTTCTTAGTGCAACTTTGCACAGTAGATAGTTCTACTTCAAAATGTGCAAAAAAATCAGTTTTGTGAACACTTTGCTCATTTTGCTTCTCTGCCACTTTCCCTAGGAATGTCCCAGTGGTGTTGTTAATGAAGAAACCTTCAAAGAGATTTACTCTCAGTTCTTTCCGCAGGGAGGTAAGTACAAATGTGGACTTGTTAACATACTCTCAGAGTCAGAATTATGCTGCAATCGTGAGTAGGATTTAATCTTTTATGGCATGACTCTACATTTTTAATCTTTGTATAAAAGACACAGCATACAAGTGCATATGGTTTTCGATGTATCATAAAAGTGAGCTACTTTCCAATTATCACATACCCACAGAGTTCACTCTTCAGTTTAATACAGCTAGCAGTCTTTAATATGTGCCTGGTACTATAGATATTAAACACTCAGTACATCCTGACTATGATGGCTTGGTGATTGATGAGCCACCAAGCTCTTTTGCAAGCAATATAGCCCCCTTTTGATTCACCCAACCCTCAAAAGTAGGGCAAATATAATTATCTTCATTGTACACATGTGAAATCTGGGCCTTGGACAAGTTAAATGGCTTGCCCAGGGCCATACATCTGCCGAGTGGCAGATCTGGGCTAGAACCCAGAATTTTCTGTAGCTTCACTCAGTTCACTTTCTGCTGTTCTTCTTCATTTCAGTAACTCTTTATTATGTGCCCCCTTATCTGGAAAAAAAAAAAAAATGATGACATGCTACAGAGTATCTTAATTGAGAGAAAGCACTAGGATATCATAATGACACCACATGCACATGTTAGAGTCGTGTGTAGAGGTGTCGTTGCAGCTGGACTTTCTACCTTCCTCTTCAGTCACTTCAGTGGAAAGTCACTTCAGTCACTTCCCACTCAAATTCTTCACCCACCCTCCCGTGTGCCAACCTATGTATTAGGTGGTGATCATATGAGAAGAATAATAGAAATTAGATGTGGTCCCTGCCCAAAAGAACATTATAGTCCTGTGCAGCAGGTGGGCCAATATGAAGTTGGTAAATCAAAACCCACTGCCATTCTGACTCATAACATCTCTATAGGACAGACCATAACTGCCTCATAGGATTTGCAAGGCTATAAATCTTTACAGAAGCAGACTGCCTCATCTTTCTCACATGGAGTGGCTGGTGGGTTCAAACCAAAGACTTTTTGTTTAGCAGCTCAATGCTTTAACCCTGGTGTCACTTTGTTGTTGTTGTTGTTTGCCGTCGAGTCAGCCCCGACTCATAGCGACCCTTCCTTGGGTTTCCGAGGCAGTATCACTATGGAAGTAGGATTGCCCAACCTTCCTTCAGAGGAGTGGCTGGTGGGGTTGAACCGCCTGCCTTCTGGTTAGCAGTCAAGTGCCTTAGGCACTATGCTACCAGAGCTCCCTGGAGTCACTAGAGCTCCTATAAAGTTGGTAATATAAGCATAACTGATAACATAAGCATAAGTGAGAAAATAAGGGTTTAAAAAATAGTGTGATGGGAGCATGATGTAGAGCCAGTCAGACCAGCTGAAGGGTAGGGAGTAAATAAGTTGACCCTGAACTTAAAGGGCCACCATTTGTGAAATGTCTAATATGGGCCTGGACATGGCATACATTATCTCACACCATAAAATGACCCTAGCTATGAGCATCCCCATTTTTTGTAAATGCGGTAACTAAAGCACAAAGATTTTTCCCCATTTCCAAAGCCAGTGCTGTCTATACTACTTCATCAGTAAAGTTTCCATTGATAAGCATGATGTCTTTAAAAGGGGAGAGGGATATTCTCATCAGAGAGAATATAAGTAAAGGCTCAGAGCATAGAACCTAAAGTGGGCATGTGCAGGAAAATGCTGGAATTTGGATGTGGCTAGTACAGGACATGTAACATAGAGAGTGAACAGTCCTAGAAGGTCATGTGTGCTGTTAAGAAACAGACTTTATTCCAGGTGACATAAAGCCACTGATGGGTTTGAGTGGAACATCTGTGGTCAGACTAGTGTTTTAGAAGCATTCTTCTGGTAGCTCTGTGGAAGATAATCTAAGAAAGGCAATATTGCAGGATGGATGACTAATTAAAAGGTATTTCAGGATGCCAGATAAAGATGACACACATGGTAGGGATGGAGAGAGATTATAAACATATTTTGATGGTGAGAATGGCAGAGATTAGTGACTGATTGACTTTTTTGTGGAAAAGTGAAATGGAGAAAGAAGTTTGTGATAACTTCGGGACTCCGTTGTGGCCTTCAGGTGACTGACTAATCATTATGGCTCTGGATATACATGGTTGACAATCAGGAACCCGGGTGCTGCAGTGATTAATTGCTCAGGTGCTAACTGAAAGGATCTGAACCCACCAAACACTCTGCAGGACAAAGATGTGGCAATCTGCTTCCATAAAGATTATAGGAAACCCTATGTGGCAGTTCTACCTGGTCTGATAAGGTAGCTATGAATCAGAATTGACTCACTGGCACACAACAACAACAACACGGTTGACAACAACCACATCCACCAACCTCATTCCTATGGTGCACAAGGTAGGGGAAAGTCTTCTTTAATAGCCCATGGAATTGTAACGATGTATCCATTGACTGCATTAATGAAGAACCAATTTGGAATACTCTAATTAATTTATATGTTTCTGAAGTATTTAGAAACATACTCATGGAACATTGCTCATGGAATTATTGAAGAAAGATCATGTTTATTATCTATCTAAGTGTGTGCCAGTATGTAAGTATTAATTCCAGAGCACCTAGCACAGATGTAATCTTTAATTTTCAGAATATTTATCTCTAATGAAAGTTATTACATGCTACTAATCCAGATTCTGGGAGCTCTGGTAGCATAGTGGCTAAGACACTTGCATGCTAACCAGAGGGCTGGCGGTTCAAACCCACCAGCCACTCCTTGGAAGGAAGGTTGGGTAATCCTACTTCCGTAGTGATACTGCCTCGGAAACCCAAGGAGGGGTCGCTATGAGTTGTGTTTGACTTGATGGCACACAACAACAACAACAACAACAATCCAGATTCAAATTTGATCTTTATTTGAAATTAAGGTTTCTGCATTAGAGAACATCTGATTAACAACAATCCTTTTTAAAGAATTCTTGTTACAAAATCCAAAGGGATTTGAGGAAAAATCACCTTTGAACTCTTAAAAATTCTTTGATCATTCATGGTAATTGAATGCATAAATCTAAAAGTACCAGGCATCACTGAAGGAAATGAAATATTCTAAAGAGCGATGACTTGCAATTTTAAAAATTAATACCATGCATGCAAATTGTATCTTGCAGTGATGAAAGAAGAGGAAAAAGTATCCTAGGAAAGAATGTACTTTAGGATGGCAGACACATTCCTGATAAGCACATCCTCACTCTTCCACAGAAACCCAAAAACGCACAGGCCTCCAGTCATTAGTGGCTTGTAGAAACCCCTTTTCAGGACAAATGGAACTGTCTCATAGGGTTTCCAAGGCTGTGAATCTTTACAGAAGCAGACTGCCTCATCAGTCTCCCATGGAGTGGCTGGTGGGTTCAGACCACTGACCTTTTGGTTATCAGCCAGATGTTTTAACCACTACACCACCAAAGCTCCTCATGCTTCCATTAAAAAAAAAGAAAGAAAAACTCACTGCCCTAGAGTCGGTTCTGACTCATAGCAACCCCTGTTTGGGTTTCTGAGGCAGTATCTCTACAGAAATAGATTGCTTAGTCTTCCTTCCAGGGAGTGGCTGGTGGGTTTGAACAGCCAGAATTCTGGTTAGGAGTCAAATGCCTTAGGCACTACACCACCAGAGCTCCTTTATTTGGGCTAATGGACTGAAGGTGACAGATTTCTCTCATTATGAACATTAACAATGATAGTCCTCCAAATCATGATACCTCATCATTTCCCGCAGGAAAAATGCTTTGTTTTATCTAAAGAGTCCCCTGCAGTTAGTATTGTGTCTACCTCTTGGGTTCCTCTATTCCTTCTAAAAAACCAAACTCACTGCCATGGAGTCCATTCGACTCATAGTGACCCCTCCTTGTGTTTCCAAGGCAGTATCTCTACGGAAGTAGATTTCCCAATCTTCCTTCTGAGTGGCTAGTGGGTTTGAACCGCCAGCCTTCTGGTTAGCAGTCAAATGCCTTAGACACTACAGCACCTCTATTGCTCAGTGAGACAGTTTCCCAAGCACAGGTTGTTTGGTGTTATCTCAGCACAACTGGATTGAACAGAGAGCTCCTGCTTGTAGGGTATGACTACAAAAACAAACACAATCATTGTGGCTTGCTCCCCCTGTAATCTGTATTGTGTTCTTGTTAGGTAATGTCTACGCATAGTGACCCTACGTAGAACAGAATAAAACACTGCCTACAGTGACCCTATATACAGCAAAACAAAACAAAACACTGCCCGGCCCTGAGCCATCCCCACAATCTTTGCTATGCTTGCTTGAGCCTGTCATTGCAGTCACTGTGTCAGTCCATCTCATTGAGAGTCTTCCTCTTTTCCTCTGTCACTCTACTCTTCTGAGCATGGTATCTTTCTCCAGGGACTGGGCCCTGCTAACAACATGACCACAGTAGGTGAAACAAGGTCTGGCCATTCTTGCTTCTAAGGAGCATTCTTGCTGCATTTCTTCTAGTACAGATTGGTTTGTTCTTCTGCCAGTCCATATTATTCTCAGTGTTCTTAACCAATAGCACAAGTCAAACGCATCAATTCTTCTTCAGTCTTCTTAATTCATTGTCCAGCTTTCACATTCAATGAAAATACTTTGGCTTGGGTTAGATGTACTCTAGTCTTCAAAGTGACATTTTTGCTCTTTAACACTTTAAAAATGTCTTTTGCCACAGATTTGCCCAGTGCAATAACTTGTCAGAGTTCTTGATGCTGCTTCCATGGGCACTAATTGTGGATGCAGGTGAAAGGAAACCCCTGACAACTTCAATCTATTCTCCATTTCTCATAATATTGCTTATTGGTACAGTTGTGAGGATTTTTGTTTTCTTTATGTTGAGGTGTAAGCCATACTGAAGGCTGTAGACTTGGATCTTCATCAATAAGGGCTTCAAGTCCTCTTCACTTTAAGCAAGCACAGTTGTGTCATCTGCATATCACAGATCATTAATGTGTCTTCCTCCAATCTTGATACACATTCATCTTCTTTTCTTCTTCTTTTTAAAATTTCACTAAAAGAGGTAAGTTGTAAAGGAGGAAATAATTTTTAATAATAATCTAATCTACTATACATCTTTGAGCTGTTTCAACAAATGGATGCCCCACTGAAGGCACTCACCCAGCTATGTCAGGAGATTTGGAAGAGAGCTACCTGGCCAACTGACTGGAGGAGATCCATACTTGTACCCATTCTAAAGAAAGGTGATCCCAAAGAGTGTAGAAATTATCCAACAATATCATTAATATCACATGCAAGTAAAATCTTACTGAGGATAATTCAAAAATGGTTGCGGCAGTATACTGACAGTTTCCAGAAATGCAAGTTGGATTCAGAAGAGGATGTGGAATGAGGGATATCATTGCTGATGTTAGACTGATCTTAGTTGAAAGCAAAGAATACCAGAAAGATGTTTACTTGTGGTTTATTGACTATGAAAAAGCATTTGATTGTGTGGATCATAACAAATTATGGGTAACATTGAGAAGAATGGGAATTCCAGAATACTTGATTGTACTCATGGGGAACCTGTACATAGATCAGAAGGCTGTCATTCAGAGCAAGGGGATACTGCATGGTTCAAAATCAAGAAGGGAGGGCATCAAGGTTGTATCCTTTCACCATATTTACTCAACCTTTACACTGAGCAAATAATCTGAGAAGCTGGATTATATGAAGACGTGGGATCAGGATTGGAGGAAGACTCATTATAATCTGCTATATGCAAATGACACAACCTTGCTTGCTGAAAGAGGATGACTTGAAGCACTTACTGATGAAGATTAAAGACTACAGTCTGAAGGATGGATTACTCTTAAATATAAAGAAAACAAAAATCCTCACAACTGGTCCAATAAACAGCTTCATGATTAATGGAAAAAGATTGAAGTTGTAAAGTACTTCATGTTCCTTAGTTCTACAATCAACACCAATGGAAGCAGCAGTCTAGACATCAGACAGTGTATTACATTGGGCATATCTGCTGCAAAAGACCTCTTTCAAGTGCTGAAGAGCAAAGACGTCTCCTTGAAGACTAAGGTGCACCTCACCCAAGCCATGGTATTTTCAATCGCCTTTTATGCATGTGAGAGCTGGACAATGAATTAGGAAGACTGAAGAAGAGTTGATGCTTTTGAGTTGTGGTGTAGGAGAAGAATGCTAAGAGTACCATGGTCTGCTAAAAGGACTAACAAATCTGTCCTGGAAGAAGTGCAACTGGAATGCTCCTTAGAAGCGAGAATGGCCAGACTTCATCTGACCTACTTTGGGCATGTTGTCAGAAGGAACAGTTCCCTAGAGAAGGATATTGTGCTTGTTAAAGTGGAGGGTCAATGGAGAAGGAGAAGGCCCTCAATGAGATGGATTTGACACTGTGGCTATAATGAAGGGCTCAGGTTGTGATGCTGGCACAGGAACGGGCAACGTGTCATTCTGCTGTGTATAGGGTCACTATGAATTGGAGATGACTAGACAGCACCTAATGACAACAACAACGATATGTCATAATAAGAAAATTCCTATTAATATAATCAAAATATTTTGGATGGTTCACTGGATGCTAAATACTATTTCAAGAAACTGCACCATAAATATTGTGCACTCAAACCAACATATCAACACTTTATCTCATTTTCCCATAGCCTCTTCACATTGTTTCCCTATCCTTAAAGGTTTTTTTTTGTTTTTTCCCCACTTTTATTGTGGTGAAAACACACAAGACATTTGCCAACATAACAACTTCCCCATTTACAGCTCAGGGACATTGATGACATTTTTCATTTTGTGCCACCATTATTGCATTCTTCTTCATATGGTCCAGCTTCTCCATTATTTGCTCAGCACAGATTGAATAAGTGTGGGGAAAAGAATACAATCCTGATGCACACCCTTCCTGATTTCAAAGCATGCAGTATCCCCTTGTTCTGTTCAAATGATAGCCTCTTAGTCTATGTACAGGTTCCTCATAAGCAGAATTAAGTGTTCTGGAATTCCCACTTTTTGCAATGCTATCCATAATTTGTTATGATCCACACAGTCAAATGCCTTTGCATAGTCAATGAAACACAAGTAGACCTCTTTCTGTTATTCTTTGCTTTCAGCCAAAATTCCATCTGACATCAGCAATGATATCTCTCATTCCACTTCCTCTTCTGAAACCAGCTTGCATTTCTAGAAATTCTCTGTGAATACACTGCTGCAACCATTTTTAAATTCTCTTCAGCAAAATTTTTCTTGTATGTGATATTAATGACAGTGTACAATAATTTCCATATTCTATCAGATCACTTTTATTTGGAATGGACACAATATCAATCTCTTCCAGTCAGTTGACCAGGTAGCTGTCTTCCAAATTTCCTGGCATAAATAAGTGCCTCCAGTGTTGTATGCACTTGTTGAAACATCTCAACGTGAATTCCATAAATTCCTGGAGCCTTGTTCTTCACCAATTCCTTCAGTGCCACTTGGACTTCTTCCTTCAATACCATTGGTTCTTGATCATATGGTACCTCCTGAAATGCTTGACCATCGACCAATTCTTTTGGTACAGTGACTATGTGTATTCCTTCCCTCTTCTTTTAATGTTTTCTTCATCATTTATTATTTTGTCAATAGAATCCTTCAATATTACAACTCAAGGTTTGAATTGTTTCTTCAATTCTTTCACCTTGAGAAATGCCATGCATGTTCTTCCTTTTGGCTTTCTAACTCCAGGTCTTTGCACATTTCATTATAATACTTTACTTTGGTTTCTCAAGCTGCCCTTTGAAATCTGTTCAGCTCTTTTATTTCATGATTTCTTCCATTAGCTTTAGCTACTCTACATTCAGAAGCAAATTTCGGAGTTTCTTCTGACATCCACTTTAGTTGTTTTTTCCTTTTCTGTCTTTTAAATGTTAAATGACTTTTTTGCTTTCTTCATGTATAACGCTCTTGATATCATCCCACCACATGTCTGCTCTTTGGTCATTGGTGTTCAGTGTGCCAAATATATTCTTCAGATGGTCTCTAAATTCAGGTGAGTGTAATCAAAGTAATAGTTTGGCTCTAATAGACTTAATTGTCTTCAGGTTCAATTTGAATTTGCATGTGAGCAACTGATGGTCTGTTCCACATTCAGCTCCTGGCCTTTCTTTGACTGATGGTATTGAGCTTCTCTATCATCTCTTTCCACAGATGTAGTAGTTATGATTCCTGTGTATTCCATTTTTTGAGGTCCATGTGCATAGCCATCTTTTGTGTTATTGAAAGAAAGTATTTGCAATGAGTAAGTCATTCATCTTACAAAATTCTATCATGAAATCTCCAGCATCATTTCTACATCAAGGCCATAGTTTCCAACTACCAATTATTTTTTTTGTTTGTTTGCTTCCAAATTTTGCATTCTAATCACCAGAAATAATCAATACATCTTGATTGCATGTTTGCTCAATTTCAGACTGAAGAAGTTGGTAAAAATCTTCAATTTCTTCATTTTTGGCTTTAGTGGGTGGTGCATAAAATTGAAAAATACTAGTAGTAACCTGGTGGTCTTTGTGGGCATATGGATATTATCTTGTCACTGGCAGCATTGTACTTCATGATAGATCTTGAAATGTTGTTTTTGATGATGAATGCATTGACATTCCTCTTTAATTTGTCACTTCTCTTTAATTTGTCATTCCTAACATAGTAGGCCATATGATAGTCTGATTCAAAATGGCTAATACCAGTCAATTTCAACTCAAAAATGGCTAGGCCATCTTTATGTGTTCCATTTCATTTTTAACAACTTCTAATTTTCCTAAATGCCTACTTTGTAATTCCATATTCCAATTATTAATGAATGTTTTCAGCTGTTTCTTTCCATTTTGAGTTGTGCCCCATCAGCAAATGAAGGTCTTGAAAGCTTTACTCCATCCACATCATTAAGGTCAACTCTATTTTGAGGAGGCATCTCTTTTCCAGTCATATTTTGAATGCCTTCCAACCTGATGGGCTCATCTTGGGACACTATATCAAAATATTAGACAATATTTCTTGCCATTCATAAAGTTTTCCAGTAGTAACATATCACACAGTGTTTCACTGCTACCACAGTATGACAAACTGACAGATGAGTGGTGGGTCATCTGTATAGTAACAGCATTACTTTTCAATTCCACACACAAGAGAAGCTTTTAGTATGTAAGCTCTTAGACTATTAATCATTTTTAAAGCCCATTAAATGGAAGCTTCCTGGGCCTCTCCTGCTCATGTTGTAGGAATTTTGAACTTAGAATATGCTGAAACCAGTTACCACTGAATCAATTCTGACTCAAAAAAAAAAAAAAAAAAACCTCACTACCGTCCAGTTGGGTCCGATTCATAGCAACCCCTCCTTGAGTTTCTGAGGCCGTATCATTACGGAAATAGATTGCCCAACCTTCCTTCTGAGGAGTGGCTGATGGATTTGAACTGCCAGCCTTCTTGTTAGCAATCAAATACCTCAATTCTGACTAGTCCCCCAATAAACTGCTGTTGAAGAAATTAATTAATGAGGCCAAATTAGAAGAATCTTTAGGTACAAAAAATATATATCGAGCAGCTACTGTGTGAGGCATTTGGTTGGATTCTGTGGAAGTAAAGGTTCTTTGAAAAATCTGTTCAATGGGTGTCCTTCATACCCTTACAAATAGGATAATTTCTCTAACAATTCCTTTGCAGAGTGATGTAATATTACTCATGAGTATAAACCTGCCTGATAGCAACAGTGCCATGAATTAAATTACTTAGGCATTAACATTCTTCTCTACTTTGTGCTTGAATCCAGGGGGGAGTTGTTGTTATTATTGTTCTTGTTATTGTTAGACACTGTCAAGTTGACCCCATTTGATAGCATAGAACCACCCCATAGGGTTTCCTGGGCTGTAATCCTTTTGGAAGTGGATTGACAGGTCTTTATCCTCCACGTGGCTGGGGGAGCCAGTCCCTTTCAGTTAGTAGCTAAGTGCTTAACCATTGCGCCACCAGTGCACTTCATATAGTAGGCTGTGATGGGAAGGAGAACTTAAATGGATTTATTTAAATAAATCATGTCTGTGATATGATAATCAAATGTATTTGTTCAAATATTCTAACATGTATGTGTAGCAATGGCTTCTTCAGTTAAGAGCTTAGTTGGTTTCATCTCTGTAGTCAGGAAAAGGGTAGATTAAGAATACTGGACTCAATCGAGAGTCCTGAGTTAAAGTAACTCTGTTACCACTAAGGTATGGCCTAAAGTGGTTTATGTCTTTGGTCCTCAAGATGTTTTCTCTATAATATATGGGAGTCTGGCCAGATGAACCATCAGTTGGTGTTGGGATGTCTTGATTTCATTACCAATTCTATTATCAACTAACTAGGTTAACTTAGAGCTCTCGTCCTATCACACAAATTCATAACTTTCATCCTTATATAAGATGTCAATATTTGTCAACCTCACAATTAAAATTATAAGAAACTAAGGCAATCTCACTATATCTAAATCAGCATTTACCTTTGTTATAATCAGAAAAAAAGAAAACAAAGTCACTGCCTTTGAGTAGAATCTGACTCGTAGTGACCCCTCCTCGGGTTTCTGAAACAGTATCTCTACGAAAGTAGATTGCCCAAACTTCCTTCCAAGGAATGGCTGGTGGGTTTGAACTGCCAGCCTTCTGGTTAGCAGTCAAATGCCTTAAGCACTATGTAAAGATGTTTGAGTGTGTAAGTGATACAAACAGTAAAGCACTCAACTACTAACCAAAATATTGACAGCTCAAATCTAGCCAGAAGCACCTTTGAAGAGGCCTGGCAACTTACTTCCAAAAGATCATAGCCATGGAAAATGCTGTGAAGGGCCATTCTACTCTGAACGCATGAGGTTGCTGTGCGTTGGAATTGACTTGATGGCATCTAGTTAGGGTTTTGTTGTTGGTGGAGGTTTGTTTAATTGTATATTGTTTAAGAAAATGTGACCAAAGAATATCATCCAGTAGTGTAGAGGGAAAGGGATCATTGTTGCATGATTTGAGATATGAACTACTGAAATTGAGAATCCAGCACACCAACTATTCATCCTCTCAAGAAATATAACTGAGTACCTAAGAAGATAAGGAGCTCTGGCGGTGGTGTGGTTAAGGCATGTGGCTATTAACCAAAAGGACGTTGATTTGAACCCACCAGTTTCTCCACAGAAGAAACATGAGGCAGTCTGCTTCCATGAGGATTTAAAGCCTTGGAAATCTCTTTTATTTTGGGGGTTGCTATGAGTTGGAATCAACTTGATGGCAATGAGCTTGGTTTTGAGTTTGAAAAGAAGACAGCCAGGTGAAGCCACATTGTGGATGGTTTTATGACAGCTTCTGTTTTCTTTACTATGTGCACCTGTGGGGCCAAGCCAGATGCTTCCAGTGCCTTCGATCCTGCCTCTAGTGGCTACGTTCCCCTTCTTTAAAGGTTTTCCGTGTCTCCAGATGCCTCCATCAAAAGTTTCAGAGCCTTTCATGATATAATTATACTGGACTTTATTGAGTATGAAGTTGCAACAAGTTCACTTATATACACAATAGAGACTTCACAACACTTTTTGTGAAATTTTTAAGGTGAAGATATATTACATGTATACAAAAAAATTATCACATTTCCTTCTGGTAGTTGGACTAAGAGTGGATTATCTATGAAATGATAATAAAACCACTAATATTTATTGAACACTGCCTAGGACTAGGACTACTCTAAACTCTTTGCATATAGTATATCATTTAATGTTCATGACAACTCTATAAAGAACATATTGGTATTGTTCTCATTTTGTAAATGAGGAAATTGAGTCACATGGAGCATGATCACATGGTTAATATTTTGTTAGCTGAAATTTAAAATAAGGTAGATGATTCTAGATCCAATATTATAAATGGAGGTTGTCTTCATGGTTTATCTAGCCTGGAAAACTGGCTTAACTTCCAGGATAATTGTCAAGTTTCATTTAGACTGACAAGAAGTCCTCTGTCTCACATTAGCTGAAAGCTTGAGAGCCTATTTCCCATGTGTCAAACTTTAAAGCTGGAGCAACTCCATTTGGGAAGTAGTCATTATCATATGCCCATGATATCCTGTTGTTAAATTTTAAAAACTTGCAAACGTCATTTGTTCTGAGCTATTATTCATGGTGAGTATTGCTTGCTAAGGTAAAGGCATTTAACCTGATTATATAAACAGTCACAAGAGACTTGCTTAATGAAGCTCATTATAAAATATGCAAAACCTAATCTTTCTTTCTTCCCCTAAAATAAGTTTAACATACCACCTATAAACTCACATCTCCATAGGGCACTAAGTAGTTCAGAAAGTCTGTGAAAAGCACTATCGAAAGCAAAATAACTTGCAAATAAACATAGGCTACTAGTTATTATTATTAACTCTATACTGGAACTGCCCAACAATTGCACAAAGTTGACTATAATTTAACTACTGGTCCTTATCCCAAAAGATTTCTTCCTCCAACAACATCAATATGGGGTGGACGTCCATTGTAGGTATAACTGTTTCATGTATTAGTTAGATCCAATTTGTGGTGCCTGATTACCTTATTGGAAACAGTTATAATAATTAATTATGTTTAAAATTAAAGGATCCTCATATCATGTTCTGAGATGAGAGATGAAAGAAAATGTTGTTGTTGTTAGGTGCCATCAAGTTGGTTCTGACTGATAGCAACCCTATGTACAATTGAACAAAACACTACCGGTCTTATACCATCCTCGTAATCATTGTTATGCTTGAGACTATAGTTGCAGCCATCGTGTCAATCCATCTCATTGGGGTTCTTCCTCTTTTTCACTGATCCTGTACTTTACCAAACATGATGTCCTTCTCCGGGGAGTAGTCCTTCCCAAGAACATGAGACAAAGACAAAGTCTCACCATCCTCATTTCTAAGGAGCATTCTGACTGTACTTTTTCCAAGACAGAAAAAAAAAAAAAAAAAACATGATTTTGAGAAACCAAGTGTACAATTTACTTCATGAAATGTATGTAGTACTAACCAGTGGGGTGAAGCATTTGGGAAAAACAATCCATAAGAAAGCTGTGGGTGCCTGTGTTGGACAAGAAGTTTGGACGATGTCTGTCTTCTCTTATTTGAGGAAAGCAATTCTCTACTCCCACTGCTATGACTTAGCTTCTTGGCAGCTTTTGTAAAAGCACTTCAAAAAGTGAGAGGAGAATAGATGTTTTGTTAAATCCCAATAAAAATAAAGGTTAAATGTTATAAGATAGAAATAGATGAGATCTTAGATCGAAGGTAATAAGCTAGAGCCAATGAGCTGAAAGGTTATATAATTTTTTTAAGATTAAAAAAGGTTAAGATAAAAGGCTAAAACCCATGAGAAAAACATTTAAAAAGTCCTGTAAATCTGATCAAGGGTTGAGGACAAGAGTGCTTAAAAATGAAAGCTGCGCATTAAGAAAATGAAACAATAAGGAAAAAATATATACTTTTATAATGAAAAGTCAGGAAGCTCAGAGATTAGAGAGTAGATGAGATACAGGAGAACAGATAAGAAGGAAAAATAAGAGGCATTACCCTGCTGGAATCAAACTAGGCAAAAGTGTTTGACGTCAGAGGACTTCAGTGCCTTTAGGCATCAGGACAGAGAGCCATCCACACCTATCCACCATTCCTCAAAGCCTCAAACGCCACCAGCATTCAGACAATGGTTCCCTACTGCATATAAATCCACACTGACCACGGAAATTCATCACCTCACTGCCAACCCCATTCCATCAGGCAGGCTTACTGGCTATGTACCGGCCTGGTCTTCAGAATCAGCAAGATGGCAGTTCATTGTTCCAGGTCTGCTCATTACTGACTAAGTGACATTGGCCAAATTTCTCAACCTCCAGGAGTCCCAGTGGCCTCATCTGAATTGTAAAAACATGAAAGCCTAATCATAACAATGATATTAATAAGAACAACTCATTTTTGTCTCATTATCAGTGGTTTTTATTATTATTGTACTTCTAGAGCTAGTCTCTGACAAGAACTAAGCCATTTACAGACATAGCTCACTTAATCCTCACCCCCACCATTGGTCCCTTTACTTGGGTAGCATCATTCAAAACTCTCACATGTGCAAAGCATTTCCTGGCAGAGGAAACTCACAGATAATGTAGGTAAAGCATTCCTATGAATCTCAAATCCTAATTCTCTCCTGAAGGAGCATCAGCATCTGGGAAGAAAACATGAACTAAAGAAGAAGGAAAATTTAATCTTGCTGAATGAAAGAAGGATTAAAACCTACCCACTGCCATCAAGTCAATTCTGACTCATAGGGAATCCCATTGGTTCACTATGGTTACTAAGGTTGTAAATCTTCCTCTTATGGAGCTGCTGGTAGGTTTGAACCACCAGCCTTCTGGTTAGCAGTCAAATGCCTTAGGCATTGTGCCACCAGAAATCAAAAGAAGGGTTAGACATGCTGTACACTTTTAGCAAGTTTGAAGGAGTTTGGCCTGATTAAGGAAAAAGTATGAACACAAGATAGCATTGTTGCACATCAAGCTATTTATAGGGTCAAATGCCTAGACAATTTGCTTGCAGGGGGGCAGTCTCTCACAGCCAGAGACCTCTCATAGACAAGTGACTCAGGAAATCAGAAGAGGAAGAAGAGGGCAAAAGAGCTTCTGGGAGAGAGGAAGGAAGCTGGGGGTGGCTTACATGTTTGGCAAATGTCCCTCAGCAGCAAGGTGGGGAGCCTCAGGGTCAGATGGCTCTGAAGGGCGGCCACAGCTTAGGGTCCTCCTCCTTACAGGGTTTACCCTATCTAGGGCTGGCAGATGTCGGGTGCATTTTCACAGGGAGAAAAGGCAGGGAAACTCTCAGTGGCTGAACATCTCCATCTTTGCATTATTTTAAAAGTAATTGATGTGTAAAAATTTGACTTTGCACTGGGGGGCTTTTGGGCTAAGAGGCCTCGGCCCATTATGAAGAAATAAACAACCTGGGCCGAAAACACAGAGGCCAACTTTGGTTCATTTATATGATGAGACTTATGTAGGACACTGACCAACTGACTTAATGATTTCCCTTTATACCATTTCAGACTCTACAACATACGCACATTTTCTGTTCAATGCCTTTGATACAGACCACAATGGAGCTGTGAGTTTTGAGGTAAGCGCTAGACTATTTTCATATAACTTGATTTTACACACTTTGAAAAGTATTTAGTCTTTTAATGGGAAAAGTTAGTGGTTTGATCATTTTTGAGCAGAAGGAGAGAAATAAAAGCCCAAAGACCCTTCCTTTCTCTCACTCAATTAGTTGTCAAGGAGCTGCCTTATCTTTCAAAAAAGGGCAGTATTTGTGCAAGGAGATGGCTCAGAGGGCAGGAATGCATAGGAAGAAGGACACAGGGAAAAGGTAACAACAGGGAGGAAGTGGACAGAGAGCTGTTACATTATGAGTATTGCAATCAAAGTCATGAAACAAAATGTGTTTGAACTGTTACACGGAAAATGAAATTGCTTTATAAATTTTCACCTAAATCACAATAACAAATGAAAAAAAAAGGAAGTACAAACCACAGCCACATTAATTTGGTCTCTAGTACTTTATGCCTATTTGTATGAAGAAAGTCCAAGTAGCCAGCAATCCTGGAAGGATAGCTATTTAAATGTTAGCTAACATCTACCACATGCCCCGTTACCATGGTGTTGTTGTTATGTGCTGTTGAGTCGGACCTGACTCATAGCAACCCCTCCTTTGGTTTCTGAGGCAGTATTACTACAGAAGTAGATTGCCCCATCTTCCTTCTGAGGAGTGGCTGGTGGGTTTGAACCACCAGCCTTCTGGTTAACAGCCAAATGCCTTAAGCACTACGCTACTAGACCTCACGATACCATGGTAGGCCTTGGAATCACAAAGTTGAAATCTCTGCCCTTTAAGCATCCAGCAATGGGAGAGACAAACAAGAAATTAAGTATATAAAAATGCTATGTTCACTAACCTAACAGTTTTGCAAGGAAATATTTTAATTAAGAATTTTAACTGATCCATCGTGGAAAACACACTAGATTGTTCATGACATACTATATATACAGACCTAGTGGAGCAAGACATGTTCTGAATATTCACATAGTTTAAAAGAAATGGAGTGATGTCATTCATATGACACAAAGTGAGTGAGATAAAATAATACATTTAAATCTAAATGTTGGAAGAATAACCAATACTAACTCTCATGAGCTAAGAAGACTGACGCCTTTTATTTTTGTTAGGAAAACTGTGGATATAAGGTATAACTCATCTATTTGTTTATATTCTGTATGTAAGTGGTTGGTCATTTCCAGATGAATAAAATTATTCCTCATTTTACTTTACAATTCTCATTTCTCTCTTCAAGATGTGTATAATGCAAGGGAGGTAATGAGGGGGATACACCTTATTGGGAGTTGGGGATGATTCATCCTACACAAACAAAAATTACAGGAGTGTCGTGATAAAGAAAAGCAGATGATGGAATGGGATCAGCAAGAGAGGTGCTCAGAACAGTAGAAGAGGTGTATCAGGGAAGGCAGCCCAATGGAGTTGATCAGCTAACTTTGAAAGATACGCAGGAGTTGGTCAAGAGAATAAGAGCTCAGGGATGGGAAGGAGTGGGGACTGAGGCAGAGGCAGAATAGAATGGATGAGGCCTGGAAATAAAGCAAGTGTTTTTAAATCACCTAGGAGATGGAATACAAAAAGGATGCCCAACAGGTGAGTCTGGGCAAGTAGGCACAAGTCAGATCCTGGGAAGTCTTATGCAGGACCTAAGAAGGTTGGGCTATCTTGTAGAAGACAGGAGGAGGAGCCTGTGATGGATTGAACTGGGTCCCTCTAAACAATGTATTGAAATCCTGACCCCTGTAGCTGAGAATATGATCCTGTTTGGGAAGAGGGTTTTTTTTCTGTTGTGTTAGCAAGGTCATACCAATGTAGGATGGGTTCTAAACTAAATCGCTCTGAGTTATAAAAGCAGCAGAATAAACAAAAAGAGATATATGGGGGGTGGGGAATGATGCTATGTGAGGATTTCCTACAAGGAAAGGAATACCAAGGATTACCACCAGTCATGAGATACCAGGACAGAGGCTTGCAGAAAGAGTCAACACATCTGAGACCCTTATTCGGACTTTCAGTCTCCAGAATTGTGAGCAAATGCACTTCCATTTTTCAAAGTCATTCACTGTGGTTCTGTTATAGCAGCCCTAAGTAACAGACAGAATCATAGAAGAATTGTAAGCATGGAAATTAATGTATCAGATCTGTGTTCCTGGGAGCAAGGAGTGCAGTAAAAAGCAGCTGCCCTCAAGTCATGTGGGCTCATGGCAACCCCATCCATGTTTGTTGGAGTAGAACTGCTCCATAGAATCTTCAGTGGCTAATATATCCGAAGTAGATCTCCAGGGCTTTCTTCCAAGGTGTCTCTGGGTGGACTCAAACTCCTGGCATTTGGGTCAGCAGCCAAGTGTGTTAATGATTTGCACCATTCAGGGGCTCCAAAGGAGTGCAATAAAACCAAACAGGACCCACTACCATTGAGTCAATTCCAACTCATAATGACCCCATAACACAGAGAAGAACTGCCCCATAATGTTTCCAAGGCTATAAATCTTTAGAGAAGCAGACTGCATTATCTTTCTCCCACAGAGAGGCTGATGGGTTCAAATCACTGACATTTTGGTTAGCAGCCAAATGTCTTAACCACTGTGCCATCAAAGCTCCTGAGGAATGCAATAGGAGTTATTTCTTTCAAGAGTCCATATAGAGGAACCAATGGAAGCCTGAACTGTGATAGAGGTTTTCTAGATGAAAATGAGAGTGGAGAATTCAAAAGATACTAAAATTAAGTTGGCACAATGACATTTCCACAAAAAGGAAAGGAAAAATTAATTTGTGTATCATCAGCTCTCTGAGTATATGAGCTCTTGAGTCAGAATGAAGAAAACTAGTGTAACCTCTGAAATGTTGGTCAGTAGTCCAGGGACAGGGTCCCTAAGGGCAGACAGAGTCCAGCAACAAACAGATTAGGAACCAGGAATCTCAGAAGGTCATCTCCCACAACTTAACCAAGAAAGCTCACTTAGAAGAGCAGAAGCTGGCAGTGGCTGAGAAGAGTGTGCATACTGAGAAGTCAGTCTGCAGTGGCCAAGGAGAGGGCCAGTGGTTTATCCAGATGTGGAAGCAGCAGTTAAGGGAATGGGGTGTGATGTGACATTGTCACAGTCCCAGTCTCTGAAAGTTTCTCCACTGATGGCATGTTTCTATCACCCCACTGCAGTAATCGTATTAGTGTTGACTGTACTTTGTCAACAAGAATAATGCCAGCACAGCCTTAATTTAGCTAATATAGAAGCCAAAGATCCTAGAACATTTAACAATAACTTTTATAGCTTACTGTAAAGAGAATGAGTAAGCCAAAACCTATTAATGGTCTAATTACTTAAAATCACTTACTTATCAAACTTCCTATCAATGTTCTAGAGCACATGGTACCTAATTTTGCATGTACCTTCAGTTTGGTGTTAATTATATGGCACCATGCTTAACAGTACTATTATAATATTTATGTAAAATGCCACTAATTGTGAAGATTATTGATTATAATTTGGGAAATTAATTGTAATGGTTAGATATGATAAGCATGTTTGTGAAATGTCTTCCTTTAAAGGCAAACTAATGGCTGTATTAATAAATATTTAATCAAAATCAATTTTAAAACTTGACTTGCAGTTATTTCTCTAAATTGATTAACTACCTAGATTGCTTCCGAAAATAAACAGAAATGATTAGGAAATTAGCACATTTTGTGCAGCAAATGTGTCCATGTGCAAATATAATATGGCAAATGCAATTATAAGTACAAATACAGCAGTACCTAGGCAGTAATATATCCTGATGCTACGATAATGGAAGTTTTCCACTAAGTTTTCAGAATGGATAAGGCATGACAGGCACCGAATAAAGATATGACTGGTTTTGATCCCCATCCTAAGACCAGTGGCTATGACACCCTGCGCAGAGTATTTAAACCCACTGCATTTAATATCTGTAAAAGATCAGCCACCATAGCTATTTGTAGGATAACATGAGCATGAAAAAGTAATTATGTCAGTGTCTAGCACCAAATCTAGTCTCAGTATTTATTAGATGTTAATTGTTAATAGATAGGACTTGGGAGATTTGTGTAGCAAATAGTGACTCTGGTCATCATCTTACAGAGTAAGCTGCCTATCATTGTAAGTATTTAAAGAAATGTTAGATGACTACTCCCACCACTCGTCTGTCACTTTGTCATATACTGTGGTGGCTTGTGTGTTGTTGTGAGGCTGGAGGGTACGCCACCAGTATTCCAAATACCAGCAGGGTCGCCCATGGTGGACAGGTTTCAGTGGAGCTTCCAGAATAAGATAGACTTGGAAGAAGGAAGGGGACATCGACTCCTCAAAGAATTGGCCAGTGAAAACCTTATGAATAGTGAAACACTGTCTGATATATTTACTGGAACACTTTATGAATAGCCCTGAAACACTGTCTGATCTAGTGCCAGAAAACGAGCCACACAGGCCAGAAGGAATTCAAAATACAACTGAGAAAGAGCTGCCTCCTGAAGGTAGAGTCGACCTTAATGATGTGGATGGAGTGAAGCTTCCGGGACCTCCATTTGCTGATGTGGCACAACTCAAAATGGGAAGAAACAGCTACAAACATCTATTAATAATCAGAATACAGAATATACAAAATATGAATCTAGGAAAATTGGAAGTTGTCAAAAATGAAATGGAATACATAAAGATTGATATCTTAGGCATTAGTGAGCTGAAATGAACTGGTTCTGGCAATTTTGAATCAAACAATCATATGACCAACTATGTCGGGAATAACAAATCGAAATGACAATGATGTCAGTGATGGGATAATATCCATATGCCTACAAGGAAGACTCGTTAATGCCACTATTATTCAAACTTATGCACTTACCACTAAAGCCAAAGATGAGGAAATTGAAGATTACCAATTTCTGCAGTCTGAAATTGACCAAACATGTAACCAAGATGTATTGGTTATTAGAGGTGAATAGAATGTGAAATTTGGAAACAAAGAAGAATCACTCGTTGGAAAAAAATGTCTTAGGTGATATAAATGATGCTGGAGATCACATGATAGAATTTTGCAAGACCAATGACTTATTCATTGCAAATACCTTTCTTTGAGCAACATATATTGCAGCTATGCATGTGGACTTCACAGATAGAATGCATAGGAATCAGATCCACTACATCTGTGGAAAGAGGTGATAGAGAAGCTCAATATCTTGAGCCAAAACAAGGCTGGGAGCTGACTGTGGAACAGACCATCAATTGCTCATATGCAAGTTCAAGGTGAAGCTGAAGACAATTAAAACAAGTCCACGAGAGCCAAAATATGATATTGATTATATCTCTCCTGAATTTAGAGACCATCTGAAGAATAAGTTTGATGCGTTGAACACCAATGACTGAAAACCAGACAAACTGTGGGATGACATCAAGAACATCATACATGAAGAAAGCAAAAGGTCATTAAAATGACAGGCAAGGAAGAAAAGACCAAAGCAAATGTCAGAAGAGACTCTGTGCAAAAAATAGCAAGGAGGGCACATGTTGTGACTTCCTCTAATCCCACAAAAGGAAGACAGGATTACCAGCAGTAACCCAAGGCCTATTCCTGCCAGGCCAGACATGCTGCCTCCCTCCAGCCCTTTCTCCAACCATTCCTCCCAA
>NW_006921998.1:762162-767601 GCF_000298275.1 Orycteropus afer afer
AGATATGGCAGAAATTGGGGCAATGTGCTTTGAAGATGGATGATAGGGCCATAAGCCAAGGAATGCAGGTGGTCTCTAGAAGCTGGAAAAGGCAAGGAAACAGATTGTCCCCTAATGTTTCCAGACAGAGCACAGCCCTGCCAACACTTTGACGTCAGCCTAGTGAAACTCACTTCAGACTTCTGACCACTATAGCTATAAGATAACAAGTTCATGTTGATTTAAGTCATCAACTTTGTGGTAATTAGTCACAGCAGCAATAGGAAACTGACTCATGAAGTAACAAAAGATGACTTGGACAAGGGGAAGGCATCTCACGGTCTTGATAGGAAGATTTGTCATTGTACAATTGTCAGTTCTGCTGAAGTGAACCTGCAAATTTACCTTGAAATCTAGAAACAAACAGGATAATTTAAAAAATAAAAATAAATATTAATTTAGACAAGAAGATCAAAAGGTAAAGTAGAAAATCAGTTACAAAAAAATAAGAACAAGGAGGAAAAAACAGCCCTGACACCTATTAAAACAATGTGGTAGAAGTACATAGATGGAAAGATAATAAAACAAAATAGAAAATCCAGAAATATAAACAAATACTTGAAAGAATTAAGGATATGATAAAAGTAGCATCTGAAATCAGTAGGTAAAAATATGGAGATATTTAACAAATAAAGGTGAGAAAACTAAATAACTAAAAACACCTGCTAAATTCCAACTGGAATAAAGCTTTAAATGTAAAAAATAAATCTTAAAAGTACTAAAAATCTTGGGGGAATCTTTTCATAACCTAAGAATGGGAGACTTTTTGAATGTAAAATAAACCAGAAGCCATAAAGCAAAAGGTTGATAAATTCTATGACATTAAAATTTAAAAAATACATGGCTGCCTAGCAAAAATCACCATAAGAAAAAAAAAAAAAAAACTAGAAAGTAATATTTGCTAGATATATCTCAGACAAGGACTAATTTCACTAATATATGAAGAGTTTCTATAAATCAAAAATATAAGACCTACAAACCCATTGAAAACTGAGAAAGGAAATAGACATCTTAAAGTAAAGAATTAAATGGCTCATAAACATATGGAAGATGATCAGTTTTATTCATAATAAATAAATTCAAATCATCTGAGATAAATATTTATCTACAAAATTGGCAAAGATCAGAAGTTTGATACCATATGACATAGGCAAGCTATAGAATTCTTACATATTTTGAAAGGAAACTGGGAGGGCAATTTTTAAATATGTATATAAATGACTAATGTTCAAATCATTTTTTTTGTTCCAGTAATTCCTCTTCTAGGAATTTACCCTATAGATATACATATAAAAAAGTTATTCTTTTTAGCATTATTTTTTTTCTTTTATTTTATTGTTTATTAAATTATTATTTGGATGAAAGTTTACAGAGAAAATCCATTTTCCATACAATAGTTCATACACATTTTGTTTCATAACCTTGATTGCAATCCCCAAAATGCAACAGCTCTCTTCCCACTTCCTTCCTGTGGTGGTTACCTTTTCCCTGTGTCCTTCTTTCCTATGCATTCCTGCACTCTGGCTAGCTCCCTGTGCAAACACTGCCCTTGTTATCTCCCATGGCTGATCATTCTAAAAAATGCACCTACGTGGTGTAAATGTTCACCTTAAATGCCTGTCTGAAGATTGGCTGGAAGTCACAGCAATGAGTTCAATTCCAGGCCTGAAGGGTGACCAAGGGCATTATTTTTTTTATGAGAAGAGATTGGAAATCCTCAAATATTTATCATTAAGAAACTGTTTGAATGGTACAATCATGCATACTATGTAACTGTGACAAAGAATGAAATTCGTTTCACAACATTTAACGTAAAAAAATGCACTCAACAGCCTATGAGACTATCATTTGTGTAAAGAGAGAACTATATAGTTATATATGCATTACACCTGTTCATGCACATGAATTCTTCAAAATTAAATACAACTACTAATATCATTGCCTATCAGGAAGAAAATTGGGTGAGTGGGGTTCAGAAAGGGGAGGAACATTTCCTTGTAATACCTCTCATACTCTTAATATTTTGAATCATCTGAATGTTTATTTACAAGAAATTGGGACAGAAAGACAGTTAAAACGACAAAATGTAGAGAACACGAACACACGTAGGAGGCCAGTTCAAGATTTCCCTCCTGCTCTGTCATTCCCCTAACAGTTCATTAACAACTGTTGAGCTGAGAGTATCACCACAGTTTAATGTTAGCCATCTGTGGGTATTCCATCAGTTCTTGGAGTCTTGTTGTTCATCAATTCCTTCAGTGCAGCTTGGATTTCTTCCTTCAATAGCATCAGTTCTTCTTCATATGCTACTTCCAGAAATGGTTGGATGTCAACCAATTTCTTTTGATACATTGCCTCTGTGTACTCCTTCCATGGAGCTCTGGTGGCATAGTGCCTAAGGCATTTGACTGCTAACCAGAAGGCTGGCGATTCAAACCCACCATCCACTCCTTGGAACGGAGATTGGGCAATGTACTCCATAGAGAGACCACCTCAGAAACCCAAGGAGGGGTCTCTGAGTCAGACTGACTTGACGCCAGTTTGAAACTTCTTGCATTTTTCAATTTTTTGCCTGTGTTGTTGCTATCAGGTGCTACCGAGTCACTTCTGACTCACAGTGACCCTATGTCCAACAGAACGCCATCCTCACAATTTTGCCACAGGATCCTTCAATATTTCAACAGAAAGCTTGAATTTTTTCTTCAGTTTTCACCTTGAAAAATGCTGAGCATGTTTTTCATCTTCTGCATGGGAGCATCTTCATTGAGAGTATGCAAATTTGATCAAATCAAGCTGCCTCCTCTGCAATGCAATCAAACCAACCTAGCCGTGAGGTTGGCTGTGGACTCTATTTAAAGAACACCTGCATAGCAAATGCCCTTGCCAGGCACTGTTAAAAACAGCTTAGCTCTGAAAACTTTATGAGATCAACACTACTGTTTTCTCCATTTTACAAATAGGAAAACTGAGGCCAAAGAATGTAAAGTTCCCTCAGGACAATGGCGTAGCTATATTTGGATCTAGCAGTGTGGCTTCCAGGTCTATGCTTTTCAACCATACCCTCAGGCAGTTATAACTTTGCTTCTAAATAAAGATTATGATTAGTCTGTCTCTTAAGGACAGTCCACATTTCTTGATAGCAGATACTTTTCATGGGAAATGTGTGTTTTAAAAAACAAAGTGTTTAATTAGATTCTTTTCAGTGAATTGGGTACACTCGTAGTGGAAAAGCTAAGACCACTTACACACAAGCATATGGCTGTTTGGGTGGCTGGTAATTTCCAGCCCCAAAGTTGGTTTTTAATTAGAAATTAGAATGTTGACCCTAAGGGATGTTTACAACTACAAATGACCCTGTGAAACAGAGAATCCACAAGAACATTCGTGCTAAATAAATGGCTTAAAATACAGAGACTGGTTTAAAACCCAGAGGGTTGTATCCCTTGCTTCCATCATTAGAGAGGTTATTTGATAAGACCTTGCGTATTCCTTTTTTAGAAATATATCAAACTGTATTTTTATTTCTTTTTAGGATTTCATCAAGGGTCTTTCCATTTTGCTCCGAGGAACAGTACAAGAAAAACTCAACTGGGCATTTAACTTGTACGACATAAATAAAGATGGCTACATCACTAAAGAAGTAAGGAGTGCCTAACCAACACAGCTATCCCTTGGGTCATTTTGCTTTCAAAATATTAAATTGTCATTATTCTTTTTTTCCCCCAGAAAATCCAAAATATATTATGTTGTGCTAGAGGAAGATGCATGTCATTAAAAATTTGGAATGAATAGAAATAATTTATAGTGACTCTCCAAAACAAATATGTAACACATAGGATTACACCCTTGTTTGTTAATGGCATGTAATATGTGAATAGAATATAGACTGTAATTGAAATCACATGGGAAGAAAATGTATCATACCATGTTAGACTATTTGGGCTGAAACCTTATTTCCCATAAATGTGGTCCATAGGTAAGTGGATACAATATTACAGATCTTATGGATGGCACAAAGGCCTGGTGTTTTGTGGGAAATCACCTTGATGCAATGATGGGGCCTCCAAATACACTTCCAGGCAGGCTATCCAAGAGGACAGGGAACACAAAGGCTCACAGACAAAATTAAGATGCTCAAATCACATGGATTATTAAATCAATTCAAAGTGCACAGCAAGAAGCAAGGGGAAAGAGATGGGGTAAATTGACACATTTAGGATAGGGTGCTAGAAGAGTCGAAGAACCATGATATGTGAATCCTGAGGGTTCGTGATGTTCATATGTCAAGTCTTTCCATCTCATTAGCCTTCCCAAGAGTTTAGTTTTAAGCATGAAGTCCACAGACAAAAGACAGCCTGCATCAATGGCATGTGTTTGCTCTATCAGAAAGACATACACAAGTGCACCTGGCCAAAGCTACAGTTTTGTCACTTAGCCTGACAGACTTCTGGGTTTTATTGCTTTTCTTGGGTAGAGGACTCATGGGGCCAGAAAGTGTGTCAACGATAAGTGACACACTTATCATGAATATTGTAGAGTTAGCATATCCTGAATATTTAGTGCCTTTTGTATAATTAAGGGGCTCTGGTGGTGTAGTGCCTAAGGCATTTGACTGCTAACCAGAAGGCTGGTAATTCAAATCCACCAGCCACTCCACGGAAGGAAGACTGGGCGACTGACTTTGGTAAAGATTTACTGTCTCAGAAAACCAATGTGGGTTGCTATGAGTCGGAATCGAAACTATGGCAATGAGTTTGGTTTTCAAGTTTTCTGTTTTTTGTATAATTAGTATATGATGAATATTTAGTACCCAGGTACCTCAGGAATATTAGGCATATTTTAGTCCTTCCATCTTTTTATATCCCATTAAATGTTTACTACAAACATATTCTACTATATTTACTGATCTTAGAGATTAACATATGACATGAATTCTGCCTATGTCTAAAAGACTTGCCACTTATTTATACTTAAAATATTTTAAAAGGTTTCTCCTGTGGCTTACAACCTACAAGTTTATTTATCATTAACAATAAAGTTGAGTATTTTCAAATGCAAATGTATAATGCATTTATATTACCAATCCAGAGGTTTTTTTTCTGAAACATCAATAAAAAGAAAACAAAGGTGAAATAATAGACCCGAATGTCCCATGTAATGAGAGAATTATTTTTACACTCAAAAGAAGGGAAATGACCATGCACAATTAGATTTTAAAATTCCAAGGTGTTTCTCAGTTTCACTATATAGAAAAATGGTAGTGAAAATCCTAATAAAATTTGACTGAATTGTCAATTAATTTTAATATAATTCCCATGGTGTGGAGTTTATTTTCTTCTCCTTAAATGGAAATTGGTAGCGATACATTATATAAACTCACTGCCATCAAGTCTCTGGTAG
>NW_006921998.1:767711-771052 GCF_000298275.1 Orycteropus afer afer
CTACTTCCGTAGTGATACTGCCTCAGAAACCCAAGGAGGGGTCACTATGAGTCGGGGCCGACTCGATGGCACATAACAACAACAACAACAGCCATCAAGTCAATTCCAACTCGTAGTGATCCCCATTGGATTGCCAAGGCTGTAAATCTTTATGGAAGTAGATTACTTCTTCTGCCTTCCATGGAGCAGCTGATGGATTTGTACCTTCTGGCTGGCAGCCAGTTCCCTTACCCACTGCACCACCAGAGCTCCTTAAATATATAAAACAAAGGTAGTCTATGAGTAGCCTATGGAAATCCAAATATTTAATTAGAGAGAATTCCTTTCCTGAGGATGCCAGATAATGGGGACTTGCTTCATTTTGAACCCTTGAGTTGATTCTTATACTCTGATTCTGATGCCTTCCATTCATCAAGCTGTAGACTTTTCTTCTGGAACAACCAATAGGCACTCAATGATGAATAAAATAATTTAAAAATTGAAATTGAGTGGGAAAAATCTGTCAACGCTTCTCAGTGTATTTCATGCAGCCTCATGTGAGTGCCTTTGACTTTTCAGGAAATGCTGGATATCATGAAAGCCATATACGACATGATGGGAAAATGTACATATCCTGTCCTCAAAGAAGATGCACCCAGACAACACGTGGAGACATTCTTCCAGGTAGGAACGAAGAGAGAAGTCAGGGAGGGAGTGAAATGAAGAGCAAATTCCCTGATGCTTACAAAAAATGATTCTCCAAAGAATATAAAGAAAATAATTTTCTTATTGTAAGGGTCAAAGATTAAAATATTTACCATCTTACTGATTTACTACTTTCTGAGCACTCACTATAGCCTAGACAGAACACTATCCAGCAGGACACATTGCATTTCACATATTAGGTTTTACATTGAGTTCTCCTAAAAACCCTACAAAATTATAAATCCTCATTTAGTTCCATTTTGCAGAGGAAGAAGACAATATTCTGAAAGTCTCAATATATTACCTGAGGTTTACAGCTAGAAGGCAGGACAGCCTCAAAGGAGCCATCCATGTCATTATCTCTAAGAGATGATTAGCCTGTGCTATGAAGCAATTCCTCCCCACAAAACAAGGCCAGCACCCAGGCTTTCTTTACATCGGCTTGCACTCCTTTGTTTCAGGTGTGAGGGTATCAAGGTACAAGTCTGAGTAAAATTTTACTTTTCTTCCTCAACAGAAAATGGACAAAAATAAAGATGGGGTGGTTACCATAGATGAGTTCATCGAAAGCTGCCAAAAAGTAAGTAGGATAGTGAAGGAACTCACCCTTTGCTTTCCTGACAGCTAGAGGACTCGGTAGTGTGTAAGTCAGCTCTGTCTCCAAACACAGAATGAACGTTACACCACCCTGCACCACGCCCAAGAGTGCTGCATCCTTGAGTCCATTTGGCAACCGTGTATTCCCAGTGCCTGCCAACCTAGGGGTCTCGTCTTCCAGCAGTGTATTGGACTATATTCTGGTGGGATGCATAGTTTCACTGGCTAATTTTTGGAGATACATCTCCAGGCTTTTCTTTCCTAATCTCTGTAAGCTCTGCTGGAGCCAGTCCACCATGTGTGAACCTTCTGGTATTTGACATAGTGGTGGCATAGCTTCCAGCAACACAGCAACATGAAAGCCACCACAATATGTCAATCTGACCTGAGTGCTATCATCGGTGCTCAGAGGGGTCTAGCAAAATATGAAGGTCCTACTCCCAGGCTTACCATTTATGCACAGCTGAGAGCTACTTGCCAGTGTGAAAACAAGCACTCATTCATAGACTGCATCAGCCAACATTTAGTTTCTACTCTGAGGCAGGCAATGCATGTAGAAGTTGCACATACCACTCTTCTTCCTCAAATCCTTTAGATAGTATTCACTGCTGCAGATAAAGCATGATACTTGTTCTTTTCCCAGAGTTAGCATATGACATGTATATTATCTGTATCTCCACAGGATTAGAAATCAAGAGAAATCTCAGTATTTTTAGTGCATGTGGACAAGAAATGACTTTTTGGCTGAATCCAATAGTGGCCTTCAGTAGCAAAGAATAGAGTGGAAAATTCTCTTATTCTCTTAGAGGAGAAATACAGGAGGTTTGCCCATCAAGGGGTGGGAGACAGTATTAGCTTATGAAGAATTATTTGATTTGACATGTAATTATTTAACCATGGGACAAGTTTGTTGGTGGTTCAACCTTCCTGATGCTCGCCTCAGTTTCTCAATTCATATTTCCCTATGGTGGTCTTTGGATAATTAACTGGGTGACATTAACCTCCTTACTGGCAATATTATTATTGTTTTCCAGCAGCAAAAGTCATTATTAGTTTGCCATCACTGACCGACTATAAACTACCAGGTGCCATTCATTCACATACAACTGCCAAGTACCTCTATAAGGCCCCATCTCTGTCCCCTTAAGTCTTTTCTAAGGAATAAACCAAGCTGGATAGCCAATGAGCAACTTGTTGGCTACTCCCAACAAATCCCTTTCCCAACATAAAGAAACCACTCATTTTCAAAAGACCCCATTACACCTAACAACAACAAAGTTTCCTCCAAAGGAAGTCTGGGCAATCTACTTCCACAGTGATGTTGCTGTTGTTGTTATGTGCCGTCGAGTCGGCCCCAACTCATAGCGACCCCTCCTTGGGTGTCCGAGGCAGTATCACTACAGAAGTAGGATTGCTCAACCTTCCTTCCGAGGAGTGGCTGGTGGGTTTGAACTGCCAGCCGTCTGGTTAGCAGTCAAGTGCTTTAGCCACTATGCTACCAGAGCTTCTCCCACAGTGATACTGCCTTAGAAACCCAAGGAGGGGTTGCTATGGGTCAGGGCCGACTTGAGGGCAGTGTGTTTTGGTTTTTCATTTTTTTTTGAAGACACGGAAAGAAAGGGGTGATTACAGCAAACATGTTCCTTCTCTCAAAGCCATCACCTTTCCTCCCTGCCCCAAGCTCCAATCCTCATGAAATTTGCTCAGAGCTGACACAAAGACCATTTCCTTCGGTTTTTTTTTATAATAAAAATAAAAAGTAAATTAAAAAAAACCTAATTTGGTCTCTGATCTACCTGGAAGGCCAGTGCTGGCATTTGCTCCCTCTAGTGTCCATTCTGGCATCATGATTTCAGAAATATTCTTTACTATCGCCAAGCCTCTGGTAGCATAGTGGCTAAGGCACTTGACTGCTAACCAGAAGGCTGGCAGTTCAAACCCACCAGCCACTCCTCGGAAGGGAGGTTGGGCAATCCTACTTCCGTAGTGATACTGCCTCGGAAACCCAAGGAGGGGTCGCTATGAGTCGGGTCCGACTCGACGGCACATAACAACAACAA
>NW_006921998.1:771162-777667 GCF_000298275.1 Orycteropus afer afer
TAGTGATACTGCCTCGGAAACCCAAGGAGGGGTCGCTATGAGTCGGGGCCGACTTGATGGCACATAACAACAACAAACAACATCGCCAAGCCACATTGAAATAAAGGTGCAAAACCTGGTCAACCCAATGAAACAGAATGGACTTGGTAGCTGTCTATGTGGAAAAGGGATAGTAGGATGGGGTCTCCATTTGCCAACAGTATTTGTGTTTCTGGCACAGATGACTGGCGGGGGAGGTTTGTACTTGAGTGCAGCAATATACTTTTCAATGCAAACACGCTAAAATTAATGCCTGTTTTTTCCCTTGCAGGATGAAAACATAATGCGTTCCATGCAGCTCTTTGAAAATGTGATTTAACTTGTCAAATAGCTCCTCAATCCAACAGACAAATGTGAACTATCCTACCACACTTTAAGGCAGAGCTGTCACTTTAGCATAGATTGCTCAGCTTAACACTGAGGCATATTATGCAAACAAGCTTTTTTTCAACATGAAGCAATCCCCGAGAGAAATGAGTTTTCCAGTTATAAATTTGCATCCTTTTCATAATGCACTGAGTTCATGGGATGTTCCATAAGTCATTTCATACCCTGTGAATAGTCCAAAGTAATAGAACCTGGAGTATAGGGTTTTCTTTTTTTAGATTCTTTAGCCACGGGATCACTGAGGCTTTCACTTACCAAAGTGATTTTAAAATAGCAGTGTTTTTTTGCTACAGGTTTGTATGGATTCAGACCCAGGATTTTAAATGGTTTTCTAAAATATTGGCATCTGCGTTGAATTTCCAGAAGTTAAAAGTCTGGATGCTGGGATTCCACTGATGTCCTTTACATGACCCACAACAGAAAAGGTAGCTACAATTAAAATAACACACACCGTCCCAGTTCCTAGGGATCTGCTACCTTCCGTTTAGTCTTTAATTTCACCTGGCATCTTTCGTAACATTCAACCGTTTATCACCAGACCTGAGCATATGTCTAATAAAGCCTATTTAATAAGCAGTTATTAAGTTTTCAAAGACATATTATAAACAAGGCCTATATAATCTAATTTTGGATTTGTTCAATTTATAAAAAAAGTCTACCCATTGTCGTCGATTCGATTTCGACTCATGCTACCCTACAGGATAGAGTACAAGTGTCCCGTAGGGTTCCCAAGGCTATAAATCTTTGTGGAAGCAGACTGCCACATCGTTCTCCCCTGGAGTGGCTTGATGGGTTCCAACCACTGAACTCTTGGTTGGCAGTGGAGTGCTTTCATCACTGCACCCCTAGGGATGACTATTTTGTATTGTACTATTAAGTGGAAGTCCAAGGCTGCAGCAAAGCAAGGATGTTTACAAGCATATGCTAAGGGTCCAGATGTTAGTTCTCTAGCACATCTTAACGCCTAGTAACAAGAAACCCTCAGCAGCATAAAGGCCTTTCCACCCTCAGCCCTAGTTGCTCAGAGCAGCCTTAGATCACAAGCCACTAAGAGGCACACAACACTGAATGACCCAAGGCCTACTGACAACAACCGGCAAGCAGAATCCCACTGCAAGCCCAGTCATTCCACAGTACTGGACAGTACGGTACCCAGATGAGTAGACAATGAGGACCCCTGCTGAACCACTCACCGGGCTGTATTATAATTTAGCTCGTCATGAAACTCCAACAGCGCTGATTCTTTTCAACAGTCTTAATCCAACATGTAAAGTTGCCACACAGTATTGAAGACACACGTATCTTCCCGGTTTTGCAGAAATACCACAAAGACCAAGAGGCTAAAGTAGGAGGAAATTTGCAATTGTCTTTGCAACAATAAATCAGGTATCTATTCTGGTGTAGAGATAGGATGTTGAAAGCTGCCCTGCTATCACCAGTGTAGAAATTAAGAGTAGTACAATACATGTACACTGAAATTTGCCATCGCGTATCTGTGTATACTCAATGTGCACATTTTGTATTTCAGAGAGAAAAATAAAAGCAAGTAAAATGTTTATAACTCTACTGTCTATGTTCTAGGTCTTTATTCTAACACGTTTTATAATTGTGAGATTGAAAATACTGCTTTCTTTTCTTAAAGCCTTTTCTAGATCTTAGGGATCACCACATTTGGGTGCAGCTAAGAGTGAGGAAGAAAACTAAAGGGGCAGTGGAGGTGGCGCTCTTAGCTAGTGTGACGCGAGGAGGTGACTGAGAGGGAGCTGAGGAAAGAGCGCTCCGGTGGACACGCAGGGCAGAAGCTCCGAGGGTGGGGGAGCGTTGCTGTAATTATGACACTTCAGAAATGACTTCCATTCATCCAAATTACAGTTGTGAGTCTGCATCTGAAATGAGAACTGCAGTGGGGTCACGGTAGGTATTCTGAGGGATGCTTCTAGGATGTAATATTGCTGCTCCTACAGGACAATGAGTTCCTTATTTCCATCCCTTCAAAGCACGGGTCCCCACCTGCATGTGGTATGGGCTACAACCAAGTCCTGGTGGCCTCGCTCACTGCCCAGGACACACAGGATCTTATCATGTATCATTTCTCTTGTACTCCTATCTGGAAGAGAGAGCCAAGAATCTGCTGCTACTACACGGAAAGTCTGAGACCTGTGTCTGTAAGCTATGTGTTACACATTTAAAAAATAGTAATTGTAAAACAGAGCAAGCACAACAAAATCACTGAACACGTATTAGAATTTGAAGATTTTAATTTCTGAGTATCTTCATGTATACATCAGTATTTTCAAGCTATGAAATACAAAAATAACATTTACTTAAATACAAGTAGTACCTGAAAATTTAGGTAGTTTAATGGGTTGGAAAAAAACAACATACTTGTAAGAGCATTTACACATTTAAAAAGACTTCTTAAACTGTAAAACTATGGAATACAACTTTTCCATGCATTCTACATTATAAAATAGATATTTACAAAGAATAACAGTGAATTTACAAACATTTGTCCACTATTTAAAATTTGTATACCCTTGATAAATATGAAACTGACAAATAATGGTAAAATATCTATAAAAATAAGTGCAGCTAAAAATTAACTGCAAAGTGCTATAAAAGGCAATAGGAAAAATGCAAACACATATGATCTTGTAAACTCAATATGGTTCTTCCCACAAACCATGAAAATGTAAAAGATAAACCCACAAAACTATACTGTTACAGAATTTTTAAAACCAGCTTTCTATTAAGAACCGTTCTTTATTATTGATAAGTAACTTTTACTTTGATTCAGTGGTACTGTCCTTACTCATTTTAACCTAGTAAATAATGTATTATGGTTGTGATTTACAGAAAAAGAAACTGAAATGAGTTTGAAAGTTTCCAGGGTACCCCCAGTCGGCCTTTAATACCTGTCAGCACCTAACAAGACGCTTGTTGGTCGGGTCCCCTGTTCAACAGCAGACAGAGCAGTATGTCGGGATTTTAGACTTGATGACAATGAGACTTCCCTGCGGACAGGAAAAATTTCACATCATTAGTATCCTGGGACCTTCCCTCAAAAGGTATTATACCTGCAGGAACATGCCTAACACAAGCCCATACCTATAAACAAACAAACAAGCACAAGAGCAGAGTAATGGAAAAAAGAACTTTTTTCAGTTAAATAACATGTAGCCTATTACTGTTTTTTAAAGGTATCTAACTAGAGAAGTAATTAGAAGCCAACTACCAGGACTTGAATCCAGCTTCTATCACTCACCGAAGAAGCCCTGGTGATGCAGTGCTTAAAGTGCTTGGCTACTAACCACAAGGTCCACGGTGGTGAAGCCGCTCTGAGGGAGGAAGATGGGGCAGTCGGCTTCTGTAGAGTCACAGCCTGAGCATCCCACGGGGCAGTTCTACTCTGCTAGGGTCACCATGAGTCAGATCACCTCCAGGGCAGAAGGCTCTCTCACTCCCTGTGCTGTCAAACATGGGGCTAATTACTTCTCTGCATTTGTTTCTTAATCTTTAAGGGGGCGTGGGGTAAACAAATCATACCTCAGAGGGTTCTAGTGAAGAACAGGTAAGCCTGTTAAAAGTCTAGAAAGTGCTCAGCAGAGCATGGCACAGAATCAGGTTCTCTAGCCCTCGATGTAGATGGGAGTGTGTGTTCATCACTGTGTGTCTGTCCCAGTACAGACATGCTTATCACTAAGAGAGAAAATGTCATCAGGCTAAGAAAGACCTGATTTCAATTTAAAACGGGAACAAACAAAAGGAGGCAAGCAGTAAAATGATCCCTTCTAAGTGTTACAATGTAGCTGTAACTGATAGTTTTGTTTCCCCAAAAGCTGTCTTTCCATCACTGTGATACACTCAGGACAAAAAATGGGAAACGGCAATATCGAAAAGAATCCTTTTCAAGACTCCTTCCGCACATTTAAAGGAAGAGAAGGACACATAAACTTTTAAGTTCTTAGAAGAAAAAGAACATTCATTAATTTCATAAGAATTACAAAGTACCAAAACAAGCATAAAAATAATAAAGTCAAGGGAAATCTTTGATATGCAATTTCAACTTTCGTTTGCAATTGCATTGATTATTTAATTATTAAAATACTGAGTGGAGCCCTGATGATGCAGTGGTTAAAGAGTTCAGCTGCTAACCAAAAGGTCGGCAGTTCAAACCCACCAGCTCCTCCGCAGGAAAAGATAAGACAGCCTACTTCTGTAAAGATCTGCAATCCTGGAACCCTGTGGGAGCTGTTCCACTGTCCTATAGTTTTACTACAAGTTAGAATTGACTCAAAGGCAATAGCACAAAATATTGTGTAGGAAATAAGGAGGTAAATGGAAGAGAAAAACTTCAGAGAAAATAAACAGAGCACTCAATAGCCCTTCCAACTACAAATTCAGTTGCCATTCTGTATCAGCAAGATTCAAAACTATTAAGACTGACTGGCAATAATACAGGGCTCTCGTGCTAGCCCCAGGACCTTGGTTAGTCAACTAACCATCTAAGTTCCCCTCCAAATCTTAATATGCTCTTTCTAAAGTTCATTTACAAGTAAGTTACCTCCAACCCCAAGAAATCTAACATGATGGACCTGCCCCATCTACTTGCCTCAATACTAGGCCACAAGACCTATGAAAACCACCTAGTGCACATTTCAAACCAAAAGCTGTGCCATCATTACTGAGCATCTGTTTACTTGAATTTCAAGGGGAAGAAAGGGCAAATTCATTCTGCATTCAAATTCTCAGGACAGTAAGCTTTTGCTTGCAAGAAAAGCTTACTTTCTGTTGAGAGGGGACACTGTGGACTGGCCAGGGAATGGTTCTGCATGTCTCAAGGTATCCAAATGTTAATCCTCTGCCTAGGGACTAACACATCACAAAGACATTCATCTTGTAAATTCAGAACTTACTTCCTCTTCATATTTTTTAATCTAGGTATTCATCATAAAAAGAATTTAATCAATTTTAAAGTCACTGAAATGGGTCAAATTAAGGAATTTAAATAAAACTGAAACCAAACCAAACTCAGTGCCATTGAGCCGATTCTGACTCACAGTGACCCCCACTGGGTTTCCAAGGCTATTAATCTTTATAGAAGCAGACCACCTCATCTTTCTTCCATGGGGTGCCAACTTTTTGGTTACCAGCCATATCTCTTAACCACTACAGCACGAGAGCTCTGTAAATAAAGCTTAAACTAAAATATTTGCCATTTTAAGATTGTATACATGCACACAAACTTTATAATTAAATTTTGTTAAAAACCACATAGACAACTCAATTCAGCAATGTTAACACAATTATGCACACAATTCCACCACTGAAGGCCTGATTAAATATAATCTCTGAAAAGAAGAAGAGGATCATTTCTTTATGAAAATCATTCTAAACCTCAACGATTTGAACACTCCTTTCAAAAGATGAAAATTGTAGTTATGTGTTAAGGTTATGTGTCAGCTTGGCTGGGCCTGGTTGAGTGGCTGGGCAGGGGTGGTAGTTACTCCCCATGATGAGACTGACAACAACTCCATGGTGGAATCTGCCACAAGCAGCTGAGTAGCTGCTTTCGGGATGTGGTCTGCTTCCTGTATATAAAGAGAAACTTTGGGAATGGTCTGCAGCTTTGGGCACTGGTGAACCCTGCATGTAGCCGAGCACTGTTCAGTAGGCTGATGATCTTGGAACTGTTAATGGACTTGAATTAGTGGACTGCTCTATGCTTTGATAATTTGGGGACTAGGCCATTGTACTTGTCGACCTTGGGTTTGTCAGGCTCAACAGTCTCCAGCCCCAGTAGGCCAGGAGCAAGAGGCTGAGCTGAAGCCCAAGGTCGAGGGGCTTTCACCCAGCCCCTAGAGCTGGCACTCTGAACTCAGACTTACAGTCTCCTCAACAGTAAGGAGGAGGTCTGGTAGCAATAAGGAGCTCTGGTAGCATAGTGCCTAAGGCACCTGACTGCTAACCAGTAGGGTGGCGGTTCAAACCCACTAGCCACTCCTCAGAAGGAAAGTTGGGCGATCTACTTCTGTAGTGATACCGCCTCGGAAACCCAAGGAGGTGTCACTATGAGTCA
>NW_006921998.1:779012-785243 GCF_000298275.1 Orycteropus afer afer
TATTTCTACTTTGTAATTTGCAATCACACTGGAAGATGATGCTAGAAAGTGAGGACTCAGAAACACATTTTCCTGTAATAAAGAGGGAAGAGAGGACAAGGGACACAGCACTGGCATGCATAAGCAGCAGCAGGGAAGGAGACTGATTGATTAGCGACCAGACACCTCTCCCCAGGTATGTCCTGAATGGGCCTCACGGAAGAAGTGACTTGACTGAAAAGGGAGGGAGCAAAAGGTGGTGAGGACTGAATCACAGCAGCCAACAGCACGCAGTCAAGCGCCACCTGTAACAGGCTTCCCACCAAACGTCTGCATTGCTGTACCCGGCCATTGACATCCCACAAGGCAGCATCACTTGCTCACTTCCACTTTCCAGGAAGATAATTTGTTGAGGACTGGATCGTGCCCCTAAAAACATCTGTGCTGCAGTCTGAACCCTTGCACTCGTGAATATCACCTTGTTTGGGGAAGCAGGGTTTTCCTTTACAGACGTTATCAGTAATGAAGTCATACTAGAGCACAGTGGGTCCTAATTCTAATCGTCCCCTACTAAAGAGAAGACAGACATGGAAAGTCAGTCTACACCAGAGGGAAGTAGCTTGTGAGGGTTTAGCTACAAGCCAAAGAATGCCAAGAAACAGCTGGGGCTACAGACGCTGAAAGAGACAAGCAAGCATGCTCCCTGAGAGCCTCTGGAGGCCGAGAACACACACCAGCTGACACCCTGAATTTGGACTAAAAGCACAGCATGGCCAACTGTGAAACAAAACTCACTCTTCTTCAAGCCACCTACTTTGTGGTATTTTCTTATGGCAGCCCGAGGAAACTAAGACATAGTGAAGGCTGGGCAACAATCAGTCACTCATCAAACTCTTCACAGGCCACTGTCATAGAAAGTTATTTTCTTCCTAGGCATGAAAGTGACCCAGCAGGAGGACTTCACACCATTGAGCCTTGAACAGCAAGTCCCTTCGGATCTTCTAAGGTAAGGGAGGGTCAGAAGAGACTCCGAGAGGGACGAAAAATGTGAGGAAAGCAATTCTGAGAGGACCAGCAATGCTGACCCCTGCCTGAGCAAGGGACAAGACGACCTATCTCCCAGTCCTTAGGTCTCCTTTCTTCAGAGCATGTTTCCTGGAAGCCAGGCTTTATAGGGATCCATGAACCACTAGCTTCAGAACCACCTAAGACACCTGTTGAAAAATGCAGGTTTCTGGGCCCCGCCCCCATACTTCCTTAACAAGCATCTCCGAGCACAGGCCCAGGCTTGACATTCCTAGCAAAGCTTCCCAGTGATTCGTGCCCTCATTAAAGTTTGAGGGTCACTGCCCTAGGGTCAGTGGACAGCCCCTTATCTTTGAAGCACACATTTAGAAAAGGAATCGTATACAGGCCCAGTAACTGGTTTTGAAATTCATTTTCTAAATGAGGAACACTTCTTCAAATAAACATCTAGGGCAGGAGCTGGTAATGGGAAAACGAAGCCTTTCTGGTGGGAAAGGGGAGTAAGGAGGGGCACTGGAGCCCTGCGGTGGGGAGCTAAGCCAGCTCCACCTATTTGCAGGCCTCTCCCCTCCAGATAACACTAGGCTAATCTGAAGGCCACTGTGTGGTCTAGGTCTTCCCAAAGTGTAGACACCCTAGCAAGGTCAGCGGCCCTCTCAATAGTTCTTGTCATAGGAAAAGCAGAGCTCTGGGGAGAAATGTGAGGGTTCACAGATCAATGTTACTGACCCATAAGGGCTCAAAACAAGTCTCTGTAGCTCAGTGGTTATCCTGTCCTTTTCTCTCTGCAGAGACGGGAGGGGGGTGGGGATGGAGGCGGTTTCGGAAGCAAAGGTCTTTGCTGGACTTGAGTCTGGGAAACAATCCAGTGTGACTCCTTCTCTCTACATACCACTTCTCCCTCACATCTCCTGTCCCACTCCTCTCAGCAGACATCCCTGCTGCTTACAAAACTCACAGCTGTCCAGCCGAGTCCAACTTAGAGCCACCCACAGGACAGAGCAGAACCGCTCCACAGGGCTTCTGAGGCTTTAAATCTTGACAGAAGCACACTGCCTCATCTTTCTCTCACAGAGCCAGAGCAGCTAATGGGTCTGAATCACCAACGTCTCGATTAGCAACAAAACGCTTAGCCACTGTGCCACCCGGGGTCCTCCCTTGCTACTTACGCCCTGCCCCAACCCCACCCCAAAATATCAATCTTCACGAAAGCTGGGACGCCTGTTTCAGCTCAGCATTTCATCCTGTGCTTAGAACAATACCGAGCACACAGGTGTGGACAGTGCAACAGATGCCTGTTAAACTCCCGAACATCTGAATGAAGGAAGAACATGAGTCGTCTTCCATACTACTGTGCGAGTTCTTCGGAGTCCGAGCTGTAAGAAATGGATTTCCACAGAGCGCTGAAACACATGAGGCTGCCTCCAGTTACAACCCCCCTGAGCTTACGGGCAAACATCCACCAGGATTCCCTTCCTCCTGTCCTGAGACTTCCCACACGTCTGGGTCCTGGAGTGTATCCTCACACCACCCTGAAGCTTGGTGAGCTTTCATCTCCAACCACCCCTAACCTCAGCACAGCAATCATACAGATTCGCCATCACGCGATCTCTCTACGTGCTTGACTAGGTGGTTTCTGGCGTGTATCAGAGCCTCTCTGGAGAAAGAACATAAATATATACCTCTGGGAGCTCTTGGGCGGACAGGCCAAAGAGAGAACATTGGGGCTGTGATCAAAATGTATCTCAGCTCTGAGCTACAGAAGAATGCAGGCAGGGAAATCCTAAACCCAAACCAAACCCATTGCCATCGAGTCAATGCTGACTCACAGTGACCTTACAGGACAGGGGAGAACTGCTCCACAGGGTTTCAAAGGCTGTAAATCTTTATGGAAACAGACTGCCTCATCTTTCTTCCACAGGACCACTGATGGGTTCAAACTGCCAACCCCAGCCAGGATTTCTGTCTTTGAATCACTACATGCAGCAAAGGATTAATCTTGATAAAGAAACGACTGGCCTCAACCTGGCTCCTAGGAAGTAACCTCTAAGCCCTTAAAACCTTCTGACTCACAAGAGTGTCTCTGTTTACCAGGGGGACTTAGGCCAAGGTAGAAGTCTATAGTCTATACTAATTATGTGATTCATTGTAGGGGTCGTGCCCTATGCACTATCAGCTTTACTTCCAAAGGGGCTGGACACTGTAGTCAGCCACTCAGCTGGTCAGCCATGCCTAGGTGAATCCTAATGAAATCCCCAGACACCAAGGCTTGGATGGGCTTCCCTGGTGGGCAATACTCCATGCATGGCTGCCCCGTATTGCTGCTGGAAGAAGTGAATGCTGTTTGCACCCCAAAGCTGGAAGAGGATAAGCAGAGGCTCCTCACCTGCTCTGCCCTGGTCCAGGCCTACTCTCCTCTCCCCCTTGCTGACGTGATCTGGATCCTGTCACTACGATAAACCATAACTCAGATACAGCAGCTTTCCTGGGTTCCCCGAGCCCTGCCAGCAAATCATTCAGCCTGAAAGGGACACCTGAGGGCCTCTCAAACTGCAGTGTCCAGTGTATACTGTGAGAAGGACTAAACTCCATGTAACAGGAAAAGGTTCATCATGAATGCTGTTCAGACTCTCCACAAATCTCACAAAGAAAAAGGAAAATAGTGAAAACATGACTTTAGAAGTACACATCACACAAGTGGGTGCACCACCACTTCTCATAATTCACAGCTAATCATCATGGGCCTAAAGCCATTACACTGCCTATAAAGCATTATCCATTCAACTTGCCCTAACTTTTTATGACAACCTTCAGCTCTGCTCATGTAGGTGCTTCCATTTCCAAAAACAAAAACAAACAGAAAACAAAACCTAGAAAATGTTGTCCATTAGTAACATGTTTTCTAAACCACTAGGTCTGATGTTATATTTTCTGGGGAAAAAAAACAAAACCAAACTCACTGCCATCGAGTCGATTCTGACTCACAGTGACCCCTCCTTGGGTTTCCGAGGTGGTATCTCTACGGAAATAGATTGCCCAACCTTCCTTCCACAGAGCAGCTGGTGGGTTTGAACCGCCAACCTTCTGGTTAGCAGTCAAATGCCTTAGGCACTATACCATGGATGATATAAATATTTTAAGGTTTTTAATTATTTTAATGATTAATGTGAAGCCATCATCATAAGGAGGTAAGAACAGTGCATAATAAATGTACACAAGCACTCCCTACCCTTTTCAGTACTTACGCTTGTAAGCAGATGTTTCAGATGGTCATTTAGAGAAGGACCAACCACTGCACTTAACTGCATCAAAGCATTCAGTCCCCTTTCAAACACGTCATCATCCGCGTGGACCTGTGAGGTTGGTTGAGGAGTGGGGGTAGGAAGATTGGAAAGAGAAAAGGTTAGGAATGTTAGCAGAAAGAGTAGTAACTAGAGGAAAAATTAATAGTGATCACTTAAAATTAGAAGATAACCAATCAGACTCCAAGTTTAAAAAGTAATCATTAATTGAAGATTAAAAAACAAGGACACAGAAACAAATTTTCAGCCTGACTGAAGCATTAACAAAGCTATTCCACAGCAGACAGACAGACAGACTGGAGGCTCCTTACTTTCTCTAATCACTCAAAATGTCCTCTTTCACTTTTAACAATCTCTGAAGTGTGATCAAGTACATAATCATCTTGGCCTGAGTAACAGTGGCCTATTCTGCAAGCATAGCACAGAGCAAAACGACAGGCAGAGGACTAATTCACATCACACTTAGAGACAAACAAAGGACAGACTCTAAAGGCACCTTTCTTTCTCTTCTCTCACGCACTGTTGAAACAGAAAAGGCAAAGCCACACAGGACGTACCAGAGCCGCCTTCAGCACAGGAGTCAGTCTGGGGAGCAAGGGCACAGCCTTGTCAGAAGCACCTTTGACCAAAAGCAGCTCTCTGAAACCCTCCTTCGACACAAAGGTGTACGGATGCTTAGTCTCTCTCAGGCCCTGCAAAAGGCAAGCAAAACTTACTCTCCATTTTGTCATGTTAACAAAAACAGTGAATCCTTACACAAGTCTAAGTAAAAATCAAGTTTCACTATTATGTTTTCCAAACCATACCAGGAGCTCTGGTAGCGCAGTGCCTAAGGAACTTGACTGCTGACCAGAAGGCTGGCGGTTCAAACCCACCAGCCACTCCTCAGTAGGAAGGTTGGGCAATCTACTTCTGTAGAGATACTGCCTCAGAAACCCAAGGAGGGATCACTATGAGTCAGGTCCGACTTGACAGCACGTAACAATAGCAACCATACTCGTCTCAGTTACACTGAGAAATAGGGGAACAAAGGACATACATGAGACAGAAAGACTCTTATCCACAGGAGGGAAGAGAGAGAGAAGAGAAGAGGCAGGAAGAGGAAAGCAAGGAATAAAAAAGGAAAGAGAAAGGAAGAAATTAAATACAGAAAGAAAAGAGAAGGGAGGGAAAGAGGAGAGGGAGCAAAGGAGTGGGAGAGAGAAAAGACAGGCAAATGGAAAGAAAGAGGCAAAGATGATACTCATTGGGATACGAAGCAAGTATTGTGTACACACCTCAAACACTGCCTAAAAGGACAGCAAGTTAGTTTAAATATACGTTGACAGCCACTACTCTATGAATGCATAACTGTTGGACCCTCCACTGATTTTGGAACTTGTTTCATCCATTTCTAAAATCCTTCAAATGCCTGTATTTTAAAGCCTTTAAGCATGATGCCTACTTATTCAGTCTTATCTTTACCATTTCCAATTGTACTTTTCCTTTACATCTAAATATTTTATATTAAAATCCAAAGAAGGCAAAGATTTTATAACGTGCAAAAGCATTTTAAGATTTCAAATATCATTTTTAATACTGGAATTTGAAATGCAAATGTGAAAAAAACCTTGTGTGAATCACTTCTCAGGCCTTTCATCTAAATGTGTTAGAAACAATTCGATAGTGCTCTTAATGTGATTTTACCAATCAGTGAGTCAAGATAAAAAAGACATCTGATCCTACAGAAAAGATTTAAGAAAGCAATAGGAAGCTTCTGACTCTAGCAATTACTTGCGAAATAAGAAAGGTACAAAAGGCTGCCAAGTCCCACCCAGAAGTACTAAGATTCAACCACTTTGTTCCTCTGACCAAACTTTGTTTCCAAACAGTGATCACACACGTCCTTCCCTTGTGGGCAGTGATGTGGGCAGGCCAAAAGCTG
>NW_006921998.1:785848-787802 GCF_000298275.1 Orycteropus afer afer
CACCAGCCTTCTGGTTAACAGTCAAGTGCTTTAGGCACTCTGCTACCAGAGCTCCCTAAACTTTAGGATTCCCAAAATTAAAGCACTGTACAATCTCACCTTCAGCTGGAGTGTTTTCAAAGGTATCCCAGTTTTTATTATACTAAAATATGGTTTGCTACCATACATAAAAGATTAAAATTTAAAAAACAATTAATGAAATATGACTAAATTCTTCACTTTTATATAAAGTTAAAAAGTTTTTGATCAGAACTAAATTTCAAAATATGTCATCCAGTGTCATGGACTGAGTATGTCCCCAAAAAATATGTGCTGTAAACCTCTAGGCCTGTGGCTATAATCCCTTTTGGGAATGGGATATCTTGTTAGCTTAACGAAGCAGGATTAGCATAAGGTGTTTGTGGAGTCAATCTCTTTTGAGATATAAAAAAAGAGATTAAAAAAGCAAGCAAGCAAGCAGAGATGTGGGAAGACAGATACCAAGACCCAAGGAGATCTCTGAGGAACCAGGAAGTGGAGGCTGAAGAGACAAGAACCTTCCTCTGGAAACAACAGAGACAGAAAAGTCTTCCCCTAGGGCTGGCGCTCTGAGTTCAGACTTCTAGCTTCCTAAACTGTGAGAAAATAAAACTTCTGTTTCTAAAGACATCCACTTGTGGTATTTCTGTTATAACAGCACTGGGTAACTAAAACATCCACATGTATATTGTTTGTAATGTAAATTAATTCCACAAGCTAAACTGAAAATCAGGAAAAGTAGACTTTAAACAATTCTGCAGTCTTTGGCAGACCCTGCTATGTTCATATAAAAGACTAAAAGCACTTGGTAAACTAAAGAAGGAACAAGAGATTGTGATACTTCATTACAATTAAGAGACACTCGGAATTCTGTATTCATAATACCAAAACCAAAACCAAACCCACTGCCATCGAGTCAATTCCAATTCATAGCCAGCCACTGGGTTTCTGAGGTGGTAAAATATATCTTTACAGAAGTAGATTGCCCCATCATCCTTCCCCAGAGTGGCTGGTGGGTTTGAACCACCAATCTACTAGTTAGCAGTCAAATGCCCTAGGCACTGCACCACCATAACAGGCAAAAGTAATCACTTTTTAGAGCTCTGCCCTCCCTGACTCCCCCTGCCCCCAACCTCACTGGTCTTATACGAAAGGCTAAAGTTCTTTAAATGAAGAAAAAACATCCAAGTCCTCGTGTTCTCCACGTAAGGTTCCATTTAGATCACTCACTGCTATGTCTTGATCTATGAACACAGTGTAACCTATTTAGATTAATAGCTTGAATTTGTAATTTAATGACTTGTTTCTTAACAATGAAAATGCAAAGCATCATCACAACTCTCAAAACAGGCAACTGACTAAAATGCCTAAATACAGGTTCATCAGTTAATTCATTTCTCCACTTCTAATTCTCATTCACCACACTTATTCAATCTGTATGCAGAGCAAATAATCTGAGAACCTGGACTGTATGAAGAAGAATTCAGCATTAGGATTGGAGGAAGACTTGTTAACAACCTCCAATATGCAAATGGGACAACCTTGCTTGCTGAAAGTGAGGATGACTTGAAGCACTTATTGATGAAGCTCTGAGACTACAATCTTCAATATGGATTATACCTCGAAATAAAGAAAATTATAATCCTCACCACGGGATGAATAAGCAGCATCATAGCAAATGGAGAAAAGATTGAAATTGTCAGGGAATTCATTTCCCTCAGAGCCACAATCAGCACACGCAGAGGCAGGTGCCAGGCTATCGGATGTCTTACTGCACCAGAAAAATCTACTGCCAAAGACCTCTTTAAAGTGTGAAGGAGCAGAGATGTCACACTGAAGACTAAGGAGCACCCAACCCAAGCCATGGTATTTTCAATTGCCTCATATGCATGTGAGAGCTGGACAATGAATGGAGGGGTCGCTATGAGTCGGATCC
>NW_006921998.1:789072-792916 GCF_000298275.1 Orycteropus afer afer
TGAAATTTTTTTAAAATCCAAATCCAACCATATTTAGTTCCTGGGGGGATGAAAGGAGGGTGTAATGCTTTAGTGGCTTTGTTTTCCAAACTAAAGGATTATTTATTATAGAGTTACAAAGTAACATTTAGTGAATTTTCAGAAGGTTTTTTTTTTGTGTGTGTGTGTGTAAGTATTCAGGAGAGATGAAATACTTACCTCGGCTAAAGTAATAAGAAGAGGATCGAAGGGAAGATTTTCAGGAGGACATTCCCACTGTAATCTGTGTTTCACTGAACCGTGCACCAATCTAAAACATGAAAGTCACTGAATACACCAAGATAATGTAATTCTGCATCCAACAGTGATTATCTAACACACATGTACACTCTATACCACACAGCCATATTAGAACTATTCTGTAACATGTAGCAATGCCACAAGGTTATAATGATGTTACAAGGCATCTTTAAAAACAATGCTTATAATCCTACAAAATCCTACTTTTTCTGCAACATTGTTTACTGGAAAAATCAAACAACCCCCATCTGCTAAGCCTACAGGGTTAGTGCTCAAACATGTTATAACTTGTGACTCATGATAGAAGGAATACACTAGAAATTTTCAGTTCATGGTCATTTTTTTAATGAAGAACTACTCTTTTTCAGATCTCTGTCATTTAACTCTAATGTGAATGATGTGAAGACAGGGCAGGCTGTATCTTTAAAGAGATGAGCAATGAAGGTAGGAAGGTGAATGACCCGCCCTCTCTGAATTTGGATTAGGGCCTCTGATGCTTCTTCTTAAGAACCCTTACTCAGTGTAAATGACATAAACTGCACCTATCTCAAGTGTAGATATGACTAGCTCTTGATATATGAACACACCCATAAAACCATCACTATAATCATGACAGTGAACCTATCCTTTACCCCCAAACATTTTTGTGTGACCCTGTGCACTGGCTTTCTTGGCTGTCTTTAATATTTTTTTCTTAATAGCAAGAAGCCTCAGTGGTCTTTGCTCTTTTACAAAAATTAATTGGTGAAAGAGGACCTTAAAATAAGACCAATTATGGTAACTAAATATGAAAATCATGCAATACACTGAAAAAGAAAGATTTTGAACTTATTTTTTCTCAGGCCTCCAAATCTGAAAATATCATTGAAAGCTACATGTCTTGAATTTTGTAATAAAAAAAGGAAGTCCTAATGATTCTCTTCACAATGAAATTCTCTATCATCTAGAACAGGCAAAAACTGGATGCACTTTAATGCTGCCTGGTAGTAACATCTTTAGTTGACATCAAACTATTATTAGTAACTACGGTGTTTACTTTAAAATATTTCTGATTTCTCTCCAGAATGGTGGTAAGGATTATAGCCCTAAGGAAGCCAAAAGAGCCATATATATTCATTAAGAAAACTAAATAATTCCACTCCATTACAAGTTATCAATTTTACTAACTAAAAAGGATTATGTATTTGCAACTTGAATAAGCCCCAGTTTGCTAAAACTGGTTATTTTAGAAAGCCGTTAGTTCAATTTTTTTTAATTATTTGGTGGTTTACTATAGATCTACCAGTAATTATATTTTTTAAGTAAATGGCTTTCTTCAACAATGTCCAGTGACGTATGCCAATCTATGAGTTATTAAGTCACTTTTATGTCAACCTCACTAGTAAATAAAGCTCAACATACTCAAACTGGACAGTGTATTAATTTTACTCAATTATCTGAATAATACAGTCAGTTAGAACTTGTACTGATTTTACCTGCAAGGAATACCGCCCTTAGAATAAATAGCTGCGAAAGCAGACGGCGCTCGTGGCTGATCCCCAAACTGAAATGAAAATGACAAAAATACATTAAATATTACCATCACCCCCACTTTCTATTGTCTCATCAGTTATTCTGGCTCAGGTCAGAACAGCCCTGACTTTCAAGTCATGATGCTGGTATCAGTCTCTCACTCCCTAGCAGAGGATCTGAGACGCTGTCAATGCTTCCAGCACCATTAGTACCTGTCGTGCTTAAGTTTGTGTGTCATCTTGGCTTGGCCTGGTTGAGTGGCTGAGCAGCTGGATGTAGTATTCCCCATGATGACACTGCTAATCAACTCCATGGTGGAATCTACTGTGAGCAGCTGAGTAGCTGCTTTGGGTATGTGGTCTGCTTCCAGTATATAAGCAGCAGCTTTGGACTGGTCTCTAGCTTATGGCATGCTTGAACCCTGCATGTAGCCATGTTGTCGTTCAGCAGTCTGCCATGCTCTGGTGACCTTGGGTCTTTCAGTAGACTTAAATTAATGGCCTGTCATGTTGTTTGGTAACACTGGGACTGTGCCATTTTATTTGTCGACCTTGGGGTTGTTAGCCACAGCAGCCAGTAGCTGCCTGAGTGAAGAGATGCATCCAGCTTCAGCGGGCTGGGAGCTGGAGGCACAGCTGAAGCCCAAGGTTGAGGGGCTTTCAGCCAGCACCTAGAGCCTGGCACTTTGAACTCACAGACTTCTAGCCTCCTGAACTGTAAGAGAATAAACTCCTGTTTGTTCAAGCCATCCCAGTTGTGGTATATTCTTGTCAGAGTGGCACTAGGTAACCAAAACAGTACCACACCTGTACTCTGTCCACTTTCTGCCACCCCTACAGTACAGAAGGGACTGAAGGGAGCTGAAACTGTGTACAAACTGATGTATTTTCTCACCTCCACCCAGCATGTATTGCAGTTGTAGGCTAAATGATAAGTTCAAAGAGAGTCTGTTGGCAGTCACCAATGCACACCTGCTTTCCTAGTTCTCCAGCCAAATACAGACGGTCAGAGAATCTCTAACTTCTCCAAAATGGCCACAAAGGGCCAGGCTGGACGGGGTGGCAGACCTGATGAAGCAAGACTCTTGCAAGATTCTTGCCTGGTTGTGTCTGATCACACCGTAACTTCACAATCTTTCTTTTGTTATATCATCATTATCCTAAAGATTTGGGCACAAATATAAGTATTTCACCTATAGCATTTTCAACACAGTCTGGTTAAGCATAATTGTATAAACTATATAATATAAATTAACTAGCCTATTTTAAAGATAGAAGTAGGTAAGGCTTTTTTGTTGTTGTTTTTAAATCAAATCAAGTGGTTACTATTTACCCAAGAATATAAATGTAGAATTTGGCTTTCTTCCTCTGGAACACATTCACATAGGTGAAATCTCATTTAAAAAAAAAATTAGGATAACGGGAGACTGAGCAATAGTAATGTTTCATTTATCTAATTATATAATTCCTGCTACAAAGAAATACATGTCTGTAAAACTGTTGTCATGTATTAACCATACCAAATAACAAAATGACTTGAAAAAGCATTGTTCATATTGGGAGAAAAAAAAATAAACATGTATCAGTGCTGCCCATAAACACTTTAGTTCTACCACCTACTAGGGAGAGTGTATTCCTTGCCCTGCCAGACCAACAAGAATCCCTCAACTTCAAAAACATGTACCACAACAAAATTTCTGAGTAAAATTCTAAGCAATTAGTTTCCTTTCTAATTTGCTATAGATGTGAGCATAGTTTCATCTTTCATATCCCACAGATTCAGAATATTTTTTTTTCTTTGCCAATGGATTAATTTGATCAAAATTTCATTACTATGAACATATCTGTTGTCCCATTCAATGTTGAACAATATGGTCACAAACCATACTTCAATTCTGAAGCAATGTTAAGCACATACACTACTACACTGAACTTGCTGCTTAGAAACAAAATCTTCATGACTGATGTGAAATTTATGTACACATTGGTGGGGAAGGGAACTGTTACCAGTGCACCAATTGTTGTCGTGTACCATGCTTTCAATTACAACTCAC
>NW_006921998.1:793520-795144 GCF_000298275.1 Orycteropus afer afer
TGTGGCTTTTCTAGCCATAAGTCTTTGTAAACTCTGTGGTGGAATTTGCTGTGAGCAACTGAGGAGCTCCTGACTGCAAAAGTTATCCACCTGAGGTATTTCTGTTGGGTGCAACACAAAGCAATGTTCTGGGAGCGGGTTCCTGCTCTCTCTCAGATGCTCAGAATTCTGATGTTATGTTTGGTTAGTTTGGCCACTCTGCCAGGCTCAACAGGAGGCCTCCTAGAGGCAAAAGAAGTCTCTCTCTGACTGCTGGTTGAGGAAGACTTACTGCTGAAAGAGACACACATTGCTGAGTGAGACACCAAGGGACATGCACTATTGGGAGAGAGACTGTGAGAGACTGTTAGGAGAGAGATTGTGGGCTGGGAGAGAGACTGGGCATTTTCCCTGAACTTGAATTGTAGCCTGGTGCTTCCCTAATAAACCCCGCCATTTTTGAGTTCTGTGTGGCCACTGCAGTGAATTATCAGACCCAGCAGAGAGGTGGTGAGTGCTGCAGGAGGAACGGTTGGTGTCAGGGTTGGTGAAAGGGTTGAAGGGAGGCAGCATGTCTGGCCTCATAGGGATAGGCCTTGGGCTGCTGATGGTGATCCTGTCTTCCTCTTGTGGGGTTAGAGGAGGTCGGGAAATGTGGCCTCCTTGTCGTTTTTGCACAGTGGTAGCAGGGCACCATCTAGTCCTTCTGGTCTCCTGGTCATATAGGCTGAGCACTGCATGGTTTACCAGTTCCTTGGACTAATTGTTTCCATGTGTCTTTTCCAGCTTCTCACTTTAACACCCATTGCCATGTACATATTAGTCATCACCACCTATACCATGATCCCCATACTGCCCTTCCTTCATCACAAGCAGCATTCAGAATATTCAACAGTGTGCTAAATGCCTATTACTTTGAGAAAATCTAATGAATTAGAAATCTTTTTTTGTACCTACCGGGTTAATGGTTTTAGGGTTAAGTTTATCACTTGGTCGAGGATGAAGTTTTCTTGCAGACTCTGGAGAACTAGTTGACAATGAAGATTTGCTTCGCTGAACTGCAGCCTGATGTTTTATTTGTATGCTTGATGATGTCTTTTGATCATAGTTACCTGGGAAAAACACAGCAACAGAAAGGTGAAAACATAAAGTTCACTCCCCAACCATCTGTATTACAGAGCAAGTCATTTATAAAATTCACCTCTTCATTTAAAAAGCAAGTCTCTCTTCTTAAAATAAAAAAATAAATAAATAAAAAGCAAGTCTCTACCTGTTACTCTGTTTCTCATCTGTACACCTCCATAACACTCTGACTTCTGCATTGCTTCTTTCTGACTCCTGTAGTTAAATAAAACACGATAAAAAATAAAAAAAACATCTCGAGGGGGGTCATAATTGACACAAAAAGCAAAACAGAACATAGTAAAATAAAATACACTGAAGGGCAGACCAAAAGAGATGGAGCAAAATACTTGGAGTCAAATGAGATGATATGAAGCATCGAGACAGCAAACTAAAACACAATCTGCAAAAAAAATAAGATGCATAAAAATAAACTTCCCCCAAAATGGCAATATATACTACTAGAAATTCAACTGGAATCCTGTTTCTCTGTCATATTCAGACTGGACCAGAGCTTGGAAGG
>NW_006921998.1:799164-801193 GCF_000298275.1 Orycteropus afer afer
ATCCAGCTGCCCAGCCACTCAACCAGGCCCAGTCAAGTTGGCACAGAACCTTAACTACCACACATAACCTTAGCTTTCTCTTTTTCAGGGTGAACACTGGTAATTTCTGAAACAATTCTTTACATGAGATTATTTTAATCTAGTTGACAAATTAGAAATTTTCAAAAGGAGGGAAAAGCTCCACTTAATAAAATTTAGCCCAATATTTCAGATACGATGTGACCAGATCAAAGTACCATGTAAAGACAAAATAAATTTAGACTATTTTTGCCCTCAGAATACTTGCAATTCAATAAAATGAATGCATTTTTCTCATTCCACTACATGACTTACTTTCCAATATCACACTTCACATTCATTTGTCCCCCAACAAAGGCATTTTCTAGGGGATAAATATCTCACTAAATTTGTCAGATATATTCTAAGGTAAAATAAGCCAGAAACTCAAAACTCACTGCCATGGAGTCATTCCAACTACCCCCCTTGGGTTTCTGAGGCTATAAATCTTTATGGAAGAAGATCGCCCTATCTTCTTTCCACAGAGCGGCTGATGGGTTTGAACCACTGACCTTCTGGTTAACAGACAATGTCTTATTCACTACACCACCAGAGCTCCTTTAAGATAAGCCAAGGCAGGCTTCAAATATGTTGACTTAATATCCCACTTCAATACTCATTTCATCAAGTACACATAGAGCCCAGCCTCTGAGCCAGGGAATGTGCAACGTGCTGGGAATACAACAGAGAACAAGATAGATAAGATCCCTGTCTTCATGCAGGTGTAGTCTACTGCAGATGCAGACAACAGCAAATTAAAAAGAAAAAATCACCAATAAGCATAAGCACCATGCATGGAATTGATTTCCATGACCAGAAAGAGTGACTGAAGACGGATTCCTTTGGATTGGGAACTCAAGGAGACTTCTCAGGTGTCACTGAAACTGAGAATTGCTGAGACCTGAAGGTCAAGAAGGGTTTGGCAAACCTTTGGGAAGAACAGTGTTTTCAAGGACGTGAAAGCAGGCCAGGATGCTGCTGTGCTGCAGGCAGGAGGAGGTGGGAGGTAGGAGCGAGCAGGAGAAGCATAAGCAGCTGGAAAGTTGTGCTTTGAGAAGCTCAGGCCAGGAAATACCATGACCTAAATTTCTGTAAGCAGCAACTAAAAAAATCTGTGCCTCAATTTCCCCAATTTGACATAATTATAATTATTATATAATTTGACATAATTATAGTCCCGACTCCACATGTTCGAGCCCCTGGCTGATGCAAACGATAAACACACTCCACTGCTGACTGAAGGGCTGGAGATTCAAGCCCACCCAGAAGAACCTCATAGGAAAGGCCTGGCAATCTACTGAAAACATCAATCAGCCAATGAAAAGACCTACGGAGCACAGTTCTACTCTGACACACATGGGGTCGCCATAAATTAAAGTCGACACAACAGCAAGCAACTAGTTTGCTCTAACTGTTGATGAAAACTAATGAGTTAAACAAGTGTTTAAATGATACATAGGAGCTCTGGTGGCATAGTGCCTAAGGCATCTATCTGACTGCTAACCAGAAGGCTGGAAGTTCAAACTCATCAGCCACACCTCGGAAGGAAGGACGGGCAATCTACTTCCATAGTGATACCACCTCCAAGCAGTTGGTGGGTTTTGAACCACCTGGTCAGCAACCAAATGCCTTACCCACTAGGCCACCAGAGCTTCTTCTACATAGACAGCGGAATCCCTAAACCAATTTCACCAGGTACACCAAACTATGTCATAATATGCTGAGAACAAATAAACCCACAGAAGACTCTACCATGGAACACTCACTGTACTAGGGAGGGAGAGCATCTGTCAATACCAGGAAAACATACTTTCTATCATCGCTGTAAATAGCTTATACTCCTAATCATTTCCTACACATATTTTCTATCACTGAGATACCTTATATGCCCTATTTCTTTCCTTACACATCTTTCTATCACTGCTGGAGACAGCTTACACATTCTTTTTCTTCTCTGATACATATTTTCTTC
>NW_006921998.1:801804-803463 GCF_000298275.1 Orycteropus afer afer
AACCGGCCAGTGCGGTGGCCAGCTTAGCCGGAAAAGCGCGGGACAGGCAAGGGGGTCCTCGCACCCATAGCCCATTACTCCTGAAAACTACTCTTACCGAGTCTTTTCCGCCGCGTTCCTCACAACAGCGACCGCCCTAGGCGGGCCCTTCTGCCCTAGACTCACTGAGCCAACAGCCACCACTCTGTTCCTCGCACCCGGATTCGGCGAAATGCGACTTGGGGCGGATCTCGCCCAAGGATCGGGCGGCGCCGCTCAGTGACGTCAGGGGCGCGCTACGTCCGCTCAGCCAATAGCAGGGAGGCCGCAGAGGCGCAAAGAAAAAGAGGGTTGTCCTGGCAACGAGGCTCTGGAAGTCTGAGTGCAGGTTCTGAGCTAGAGGTGTAGATCCTCTGGTGAGGAAAGGGTATTGGTGGAGGGTCTATTTGGGATGAGAGATCCAGGGAGCAATAACCACAGTCCTCCTAGCCACAACCTCTCCCCAGTCTGTATGCTTACCGCTTTCACGTCTCTCGTAGTACTCGCTGTTCTCTAACCTTCTCGCCCTAGATCCTCTCAGAGTTCAGGGCAATGGACTCCCGTCCTGCCCCTATGGTGTTCAGAGGTGACAGCCAAAGCCATCTGCCTGCAAAACTGTAGAACTATGTCATATTTTAGGAGCTCTGGTAGCATAGTGCCTAAGGCACTTGACTGCTAACCAGAATGCTGGCGGTTCAAACCCACCAGCCTCTCCTCGGAAGGAAGGTTGGGCAATCCTACTTCCGTAGCGATACTGCCTCGGAAACCCAAGGAGGGGTCGCTATGAGTCGGGGCCGACTCGACGGCAAATAACAACAACATGTCATATTTTACTAACTCATATACCATTGCATTGAAATCCATAATATATATTTTAATAGTAAAAGCATGTACTTTTCACCCCAGATTATATTATTATATATAATCTGCTCATGCTGCAGAAGAATGTGTGCCTACTTGCATTCCACCAGGAATAACAATTTGGAATTGTCCTGGTAAAAAGCCCAAGCCCTCTTAGACCTGTTCAATTCATTCCTATCCAGTCTCATTTCCTGCTGCTAATCCATAGCCTTAACTTTTTGCTCAAGTAACTACACAGTTTGCATTATCTGAGGACTCCACATTGTTTAATTTCTCCATGTTCTTGTATTTCCATTCTTGGTACTGTTGTTAGTTGTCACTGACATTGAGTAGATTCCGACTCACGGTGAACCTGTGCACAAAAGAACGAAACACTGCCCAGTCCTGCACCAGCCTCACAGTGCTTGCTGTACTGGAGCCCATCGTTGCAGACACTGTGCCAGTCCATCTCGTTGAGGGTCTTCCCCTTTTTCACTACCCTCCACTTTACCAAGCAAGATATCTTTCTCCTGGGACTTGTCCCTTCTGACAACATCAACAAAGTATGTGAGAACAAATTTGACAATTCTTGCCTCTCAGGAGAGTTGCAGCTGTACTCCCTCCTAGACAGATTTGTTCATTCTTCAGGCAGTCCATGATATTTTCAATATTCTTTGCCAACACCACAATTCAAATGCATCAATTCTTCTTCGTTCCTCATTTTCACATGCATATGAGGGGATTGAAAATGCCGTCATTGGGGTCGGGTGCACCTTGGTCTGCAAAGTGACATCTTTACTC
>NW_006921998.1:804188-805959 GCF_000298275.1 Orycteropus afer afer
TCCCCTTCTGTATCTGGTTTGAATTTCTGGAAGTTATGAGGCAATGTACTGCTGCAACTGTTTTTGAATTATCTTCAGCAAAATTTTATTTGCACATGATATTAATGATACCATACGATAATTTTCATATTCTGTTGCATCACCTTTCTCTGGAATGGGCACAAATAGAGATCTCTTCGAGTCAGGTGGCCAAGGAGCTGTCTTCCAAATTTCTTGGCATAAACAAATGAGTGCCTCTAGCACTGCATCTGTTTGTTAAATCATCCCAGTAGGTATTCCTTCAATTCCTGGAGGTTTGTTTTTATCAATGCCTTCAGTGCAGCTTGGATTTCTTCTTTCACTACCATTGGTTCTTGGTCATATTCTACCTCCTGAAATGGTTGAAAGTTGACCAATTTTTTGGTACACTGACTCTGTAGTCCATGCATTTTCTTTTGATACTTCCTGTGTCTTTCAATATTTTGTCTGCATAATCCTTCAGTATTGCAACCCAAGGCTTGATTTTTGTCTTCAGTTCTTTTAGCTTGGGAACATGTTCTTCCCTTTCGATTTTCTACTTCCAAGTCTTTGCACATTTCATTTTAATTCTCTATTTTGTCTTCTTGAGCCGCCCTTTGAGATATTCTTTTACTTCATCTTCTCTTCCATTAGCTTTAGGTACTCTATGTTCAAGAGCAAGTTTCAGAGTCTCTTCTGATATGCATTTTGGCTTTTCTTCCTTTCCTGTCTTTTAAATGACTTTTGCTTTCTTCATGTATGGTTTCCTTGACGTCACTCCCTAACTTGTGTTGTCTTTGGTCATTAGTGTTCAATGCATCAAATCTATTCTTCAGATGCTCTCTACATTCAAGGGGAGTATATTTAAGGTCGTATTTTGGCTCTCATGGACTTATTTTTTATTTTCTTCAGCTTCATGTTAAACTTGTATATAAGCTATTGATGGTCTCTTCCAGAATCAGCCCCTGGCCTTGTTCTGACTAATATTGGGCTTCTCTGTTGACTCTTCCTACAGATGTAGTCAATTTTAATTCCTGTGTTTTCCATCTGGTGAGGTCTATGTGTATAGTCACAGTTTATGTTGTTGAAAAAAGGTATTTGCAATGAATAACTCATTGGTCTTGCAAAACTCTATCATGTGATCTCCAGCATCATTTCTATCACCAAGGCCATATTTTCCAACTACTAATGACCCTTTTTTTTTTTTTTTTTCTAACTTTTGCATTTCAGTCACCAGTAATTATGATGCAACTTGATCTCATATTTGACCAATTTCAGACTGGAGAAGTTGGTGATAATCTTCTATTTCTTTATCTTTGGCGGTAGTAGTTGGTGCATAAATTTGAATAATAGTAGCATTGAGTGTTCTTCCTTATAGGTGTATGGCCATCATCCTAACACTGACAGCACTGTACTACAGGATAGATCTTGAATTTTTTCTTTTTTTTTTTTTGATGATGATGAATGCGATACCATTCCATTTCAATTTGTTATTCCCAGCATAGTAGACTATATGATTGTCCTATTCAAAATGGCCAATACCAACCCATTTTAGCTCACTAGTGCTTAGGATATTGATCTTTATGCATTCCATTTCAATTTTTACAATTTCCAATTTTCCTAGATTCGTACTTCATACATTCCATGTTCTGATTATTGATTTTTGCCACCATTTCCTCTCATTTTGAGTGGTGCCACTTCAACAAATAAAGCTTTACTCCCATCCGTGTCATTTAGCTCAACTCTACTTTGAGGAGGCCAGCTTTCCCCAGTT
>NW_006921998.1:806950-807985 GCF_000298275.1 Orycteropus afer afer
GAATGAATTTGTTCTATACATAATTTCTTTAATGTTCTGTGAAACATATAAAAGTATATCTTGGCTTTTAAAATTTATTATAACACATTTACCATCTTCTCCAGTAGACTGAAATTGTCTTAGTCATGCTTCTATCTCCAATAATCTAGCACAATGCATGCTTAACTAATGTTTTAAAAAGGAAAAGCAAAATATTCCCCATCTTCAAGTGCTCTTGCCTTGTAATGCCTCTTCTCCAGTTTCCTCAGGGCTTGCATCTCTTTGCCTCCTTCCCTATCCTTGGCGTCTTCAATGTCAGACTCCACAAGACTTGTACAGGCTTCATGAGCAAAACCTAACTCATGTTCTTTTAATCCCTCTGCCCTGGGACAGTAAGAATGATTTTATTCAGTGTTACAGAGAGGTGAAGTGCATGTGCTCTGGTATTAGTCTATCTGTGTTGGAAACCCAGCTCCACCATGACATTGACAGCTATGATGCCTTGTGCAAGCCGCTTAACCTCTCTAACCCTCCTCTTCATGATGTTCTTATGTGACTTACATAAGTGCACCACTTTCTGGTATATGGGAAGTACTCAGTATTAGTTAATAATATTATTCAAGTGAAAGGAAGTTAAAGTTAACATGGATGACAGTTAATAATATTATTCAAGTGAAAGGAAGTTAAAGTTAACATGGATGACACTGTAAGTGGCAAAAGACTCAAGCTATGCCTTAGTCTTATTATGGGACCACAGATAATGGCATGGATTATTAAAATCTTTTTAATAACACCAACTACCTATGTGAATCTCTCCTCACCATAATTAAATCAGCCTATCCCAAAGTTTCTCTTTTCACTTTAAGAAATGGAGAAAGGGGCTCACTAGTACTGAGACTTGGTCAGATACCATGCTATAAGTGATACACATTTTCTTGGACATAATAGTTTGAGAAGGCTGTGAAACATCCTAGTGCAGCTGACCTCTAGGACAATTGGATATAACCCTCTGGAAGGAAGGACAGAGGACTGCTCTAGCCTTGTGACTTATAAAGT
>NW_006921998.1:808540-815145 GCF_000298275.1 Orycteropus afer afer
GCCCACTGGAGCTAGAGGGTTCTCTTCACTCAGACAGCTGCTGGCTACTGAGGCTGTCAAGCCCAAGGTTGACAAGTAAAATGGCACAGTCCCGATATTACCAAATCACATGGCAGGCCATTAATTCAAGTCCATTATAAGTCCCAAGGTCGGCAGAGTACAGCAGGCTGCTGAACAATGACATGACTACATGCAGGGTTCAAGGTGTCATAAGCTAGAGATCATACCCCAAGGCTTTTGCTTATATACAGGAAGCAGATCTCATTCCCTACGGCAGCTACTCCGCTGCTCACAGTAGATTCCACCATGGAGTTGATTGCCAGTCTCATCATGGGGAATACTACATCCAGCTGCTCAGCCCCTCAACCAGACCCAGCCAAGTTCATACATCAACTGAACTACCACATGTGTCTAGCAATATGGTGAATGATTCTGAAAAGATAGAAGATGCCATGTATCCTCCATTTGTCCCTACAGATCCACTCTCAACCCTTCTTCCCCCTTCTCTCTGTTCTGGAAAGTTTATCAGTGGGAATGGCATCGGCAAGGCTCCCATGCTCTCCAGCTTCTCTTTGGACTGGGTCAGGAAATTTGGAAAATGGAGGAGGGTAATATCAGAATACTCATTCCTCTGCTTCCATCCCTAGGAAGTCCCTAGACTGGCTGCATCCCTAACTGAAGATCACTTTTCCTTTGCAAATGACCAACTCTAGCATTGCCAAAGATAAACGAAAAAACAACAAACCCTCTGCCATCAAGTTGATTCAGATTCATAGCGACCCCCAAGATTTTCCAAGGTGGTAAATCTTTACAGAAGTAGATTGCCTCATCTTCCTTCCACAGAGCAGCTGGTCGGTTTGAACTACCAACCTTCTGGTTAGCAGTCAAATGCCTTAGGCACTGCGCTACCAACGCTCCTTAGAATAGTAAAATCTCTGGTATTACTAGCCCTGGTTACTTCATTATTGCTATGGTTCCCCTATCCCTTATAAATAATCATTTGTAAATAAAACTTTCCTAATTATCCCATTGTTAATGTGTCACTCACTACATTTTATATAACATTATGAATTAGGTGATCAATCTAACCAAAACTAGAAACTCAGGGTATTTTATCTCATTCTTTCCTATTTCCCTTGTGGATGATTTTTTTTTGTTTGTTTTTGTTTTATTATGTTTGCATAGTCACCAGGCATGATAAAGAAAATATCAGCGATATTAATATCCTGGCCTAAATCAACTAAAAGCTGTTCCCTTTTGTACAAATTACACACTGATCAATAATTCCCAATTATTATAATCAAGTCCCCTCATTGGAAAATGATATGAAGGACAATTTCCATATGATTTCCAGTACACAATATCAGGAGACATTAGCTGCATCATTATAAAATCATTGAGTGCCCATTTACAAGTGGGAACATTTAAGCAGTGAAGGTACTCAGATGAAAGCAAATGACATCAACAAGAATAAGCATAAAGGGAAGTATTGTCCAAAACAAATATAATGGAAGTCACACACGAAATTCTAAATTTCCTAGTGGACACATTAAAGCAAGTTAAAAGAAAAAAATGAAATTAATTTTAATAATATATTTCTAGTGAACCCAACACTTACATCCCAAATATTATCATTTCAATATTAAATATAAAAATTATCTATGTGATATTTTATGTCCTTGTTATCATCAAAATGTGGTGTCTAATTTGTATTTGCATCACATCTCAATTCAGCCTGGCCACATTTCAAGTATTCAGTAGCCACAGGTGGCTAGTGACAACCATATTGGAGAGCAAGAAGAGAGAATTATGCCTTTGGATAGTGGGACAAACTTGGAATCAAGCAAATAAATGTATTACATAAGGTCATACACACCAGCCCACCATCAGTTTTTTGTAGCACATCACAGCAAATGGTTTGTTTGTTGTTATTGCTGGAAGCTATTTCACTGTTGGTTCAAATACCAGCAGAGTCCTCCACAGTGGGCAGGTATTAGTGGGACTTCCAGAATAAGACAAAGAAGAAAAACTTGGTGATCTGCTCAAAATCAGCCAGTGAAAATCTATGGGTCACAACAGAATATTGTCTGATATGGTACTGAAAGATCAGTCAAGGATCATGAAGAGAGCCTAGGATCAGGCGATGGTTTGTTCTATTATATATGAGGTCACCAGGAGGCAGAGCTGACTCAACAGCAACCAATAAAAACATCATTAAAAGTTACAGAGTAGACTGTATAAGGAGCCTTTGTGGCTCAGTTAAGACCTTTATTAACCAAAATATTGGCAGTTCTAATCCATCAGCTGCTTCACAGGGCAGGTGGGGGGATGGTGTAGCAATCTGCTTCCATAAAGTTTACAGCCTTGGAAACCCTGTGGGGCCAGTTCTACTCTGTCCTGTAGGGTCATTATGAGTTGGAATCAGTTCAATAGTGATGGTATAGACTATATAGAGAACACACTATTAGGTTGGAAAATCAAACCAAAATTTCAAGGAAAAACTAATGAATTGAGTAAAAAGCTCAGACTACAGAGTTAGTGAGATAATAACTTCTTTTATGATTCCTAGTTGAATTACATTTCTTTTCAAATTCCTTTTCTATCAGCAGAAGAAACTTAATCTTCTTCTCTTAGAATGTGTCAATGCTTGGCAAGGTGTACCACCTGGTCCTGTGTTGTCCTCCACTTGCACTGACATCTGCTCAATGTCCTTTGACCTTTCTGCTCCTCAGTCGTCTATCCTCTGTCCATGAAGACTGCTCATGCTTGTCTTCAATCAAGGTTCCCAGTGAAAGGTAATCTGGTTCTCCTCTTAAATATGCAATAAATATTCTATTCTATTCTTCCAACTTGAAGAGAAAGAAACTCACCCATTGGGTTCCACCTGCCACTGTGGAGGCCATGGGAACTTGGTGAGACTGCCAAGACATGCCACATGGCCATTTCTTCTGAACCTGCACCCTGATGCATTCAAAGATATCTAGACTTTTATTAGCTCTATGGCATTGTCTTAGGGTAGAATGGACGGTGGAGAGGGCTAGGTGTGGATTCTCTTTGCTCTCACATCTGGACCTTGATTCTGACTTATGGAATATCCTTCTGTCTCTTCCAAACAATGAATGGAAAGCCAAGAATTTTACTCTTGTTCCCAATGTCTTTTTATGAATATATCCTCTTCTCTGAGACAGTAAGTGTTCAGTTTGGTCTGGATGAGGGGAAAGTGTCTTGGAGTAGCAGGAAATATTATTTTCACAGAAACTTCTTAAACATATTCATTTAGTACCTTTTTTAGAATCTTTTTATAAGTTTCTTTTCCATAATAAAGAGTCAGTGGAAATAAGATATCATTTAAAGGGGGTTTCATTCCAGTTAGCTCAGGTGTAGCCGGATAATTTGAGTTTTAAGAGATAGATAAGAAGAAAGAAAAAGAGTTTCTGATATATCTATTAGAATGTATAACATTAACCACAGTAAAGTCACTTCATTAAATCCTAAGTAATTAATGCTTTTCTGCTGATCTTAGATTAGTCATCTTTCATGAAGTCATTTGCAACAGGATTGGAAGAGATGGAAAGCCTTGAGTTAATTCCTTGTACAGTCTGACAGTATCTGGTAGAGATGGAAGATTATAATGGAAAATCTGGTCACGTGGTATCATTTCCTGTAACATTAATACTTAAGAGTACCTTGAATAGTCATTGGCTAAGGGAATACTTTTGTTTATCCATTTGTTTACTTGCTTAGTTTTGAAATTCTTTTTCCTGAAGACTTCATTTATGATCTGAAGCTTGTAGACAGGGACTGCAGAGGATTCACAGGGCTCCTGTGGAACTTGTACATGTACCAAGAGGAAGTCATTCAAACAGAACAAGAGGAGGAGACTGTGTGATTTAAAATCATAAAAGGTATGTGTTAGGTTTACATCCTTTTGCTATATTTACTCTATTTTCAATGAAGCTAAGATTGAAGTTTTTAAGGGTTTATTTCATTTTACTTGGTTCCATAATACACTTCCATGGAAGCAGCAGTCAAGAAATTAAATGATGTGATGTACTGAGCTAATCTGCTGCAAAAGACCTCTTTAAATTGTTAAAGGACTGTGTTAGGCTGGGTTCTCTAGAGATGCAAAACCAGTAAAGCTTATATATACATAGAGAGAGAGAGAGAGAAATTTATCTTAGGAAAATGGCTCACACACTTATAGAAGCTGGCAAATCCCAAGTTCTTGGATCAAACGTCAAGCTGGAGGCTTTGCCTGACTCATGCAGCTACAGGGGCTGATGAGCTCAAGGTTGGCAGGCAGTATACTGGCTGTTGACTCCAACAAATGATGAATCCAAGATCTCCAGGGCGAATGGTGGATTGTTTGCTCATGAACAGTTGTAGGCAGCACAACAGAATCCCTATCCACAGAAGAATGGCTCTTTTTCCCAGAATGTCCATAAGTATATTGCAAGCAGGCCACACTCCTAAGGAAACTCCCTTTCAATGGATTGGCTACTCAAAACATAAAACATATACATCTGATCTCACCATGGGAACAACCCACATCATAACTGCTTAAACCGCTCAGACTTGTGGTCCAGTCAAGTTGACACACAGCTCCAACTATCACAGTCCACCCCTTGTCAACTTGTCAGTTGTACACATCTCCTTAACCATATATAATCTCTAAATAAGGACAATTATAAAGTCATATTTGTGCCTAACATGATACACTAACACACATACAACCGAAACACATTAACCGTGTTTACTTCTCATAGTTCATAACAGAAGGAAACAAAAATATTTGATGCACATATACAATGAAGAAAAACGACACAGTCCTCATTTCTGCAACTGGTCACGTGGTCATAGCTGATATTCAGAAATGCCTTCTTCCACCACCCATTCTGTGTTTCCCTTGCCCTCAGCAAGCCCCTCAGCTGGTCGTTGTCCTTTGCCTGGTGGGGTGAATGAAACCTTCATTCCTCAAGGGTCTGGGCCATTAGTAGTCATATCATAATTGGGCTGCTGTAATTTTCCATTTACTTTAATCACAGAGAATTGTAGCACTAAGAGATGTCCTAAAGAACCTCCTGTATTCCAGACACATCCTTCTTTACCTCCATTATGTAATGTCAATCCAATTTCTCCTTGGTAACCATGATCTATCACACCAGATAGTACAGTAATACTCTTATTTGTCTGTTGATCCAGAGGCATGAGGAAGGCAAAATGACCAGGTGGCATTCTTAACTTCCAGTTCAATGCAATCAGTATTGTGTCTCCTGGTGGGAGTGTTCCTCCTTTCGAGACTAAAGAAGAGCATAAGCTAGCAGGGATAGGAAGCAAAAAATTTTTGAGTGGGTCACTAGAGGTAATAGTGAGTGGCAGCACTCCTGTTTCCACCCCTTGGTTCCTGGACTCATGAATTCTGGCTATTGGAGAAACAGCACCATGTATTGGACGCTGGTTTAGAGTATATACAGCCTCCTGGACAATGTGCCCCCAACCCTTCAAGGTGCTGCCACATAGCTGGTGTTGTAATTGTGTTTTTAGTAAGCCATTCCATCCTTCTATCAAGCCAGCTGCCTCAGGATGATGGGGAACATGGTAGGACCAGTGAATTCCATGAGCATAGACCCATTGCCACACTTCATTTGCTGTGGAGTCCCTTGATTTGAAGCAATGCTGTGTGGGATACCATGAGGGTGGATAAGGCACTCTGTAAGTCATTGATGGTAGCTTTGGCAGAAGCATTGCATGCAGAGAAGGCAAATCCATATCCAGAATAAGTATCCAGTCCAGTAAGAACAAAACACTGTCCTTTCCATGAGGGAAGTGGTCCAGTGTAATCAGCTTGGCACCAACTTGCTGACTCATCACCCTGAGGAATGGTTCTATATCATGGACTCAGTGTTGCTATCTGCTGCTGGCAGATTGGGCACTCAGCAGTGGCAGTAGCCAAATCAGCCTTGGTAAGTGGAAGTTCATGTTGCTAAGCCCATGCATAACTTCCATAGCTGCCACCATGGCCACTTTGTTCATGAGCCCATTGAGCAATGACAGGAGTAGCTGGTGAAAAAGGATGACTGGTTTCCACAGAATGTGTCATCCTATCCATTTGATTGTTAAAGTCTTCTTTTGCCGAGGTCACCTTTTGGTGGGCATTCACATGAGACACAATTATCTTCCCTCCTTTGGTCCATTCAGAGAGATCTATCCATATACCTCTTCCCCATACATCCTTGTCACCAATTTTTCAATCATGCTCCTTCCATGTCCCAGACCATGTGGCCAAGCCATTAGCCACAGCCCATGCATCCATATATTGTCATACATCTGGTCATTTCTTGTTCCATGCAAAGTGAACAGCCAGCATGGCTCAAAGTTCTGCCCATTGAGAGGATTTCCCTTCACCTCTGTCCTTCAAGGAAGTCCCAGAAAGGGGCTGCAGTGCTACTGCTGTCCACTTTCAAATGGTGCCTGCATATCATGCAGAACCATCTGTAAACCAGGCATGAGTTTTCTCTTCCCCAGTCAACTGATTATAAAAACTCCCCATGAGGCAATAGGTGCAGACTGGGAGAGGGAAGGTAATGTGACTGGAGTGAGACCAT
>NW_006921998.1:816210-817726 GCF_000298275.1 Orycteropus afer afer
GTCAGTGATAGGATAATATCCATATGCCTACAAGGAAGACCCATTAATATGACTGTTATTCAAATTTATGCCCCAACCACCAAAGCCACACATGAGGAAACTGAAGAATTTTATCAGCTTCCACAGTCTGAAATTGACCAAACATGCAATCAGGATGTGTTAATTATCACTGGTGACAGAAATGCAAAAGTTGGAAACAAAGAAGAATCACCGGTAGTTGGCTCAAGTATAGCAGTGATTGTGGGGCTGGTGCGGAATCAGGCAGTGTTTCGTTCTGCTGTGCATGGGGTCGCTATGAGTCGGAAACGAGTCGACGGCACTTAACAACAACAACAAGTCCAAATTAAAAGTGCCAGGCTCTACGGGCTGGGTGAAAGCCCCTCAACATTTGGGTCCAGCTCTGCCTCCTGTTCCCAGCCCACTGGAGCTAGAGGCATTTCTTCACTCAGATAGCTGCTGGGTGCTAAGGCTGACAAATGCAAGGTCGACAAGTAAAAAGGCATAGTCCCGATGTTACCAAACCACACGGCAGGCCAGTAGTTCAAGTCCATTGCAAGTCCCAAAGTTCCAAGCAGAGCATGGCAGGCTGCTGAGCAATGACACAGCTACATGCAGTGTTCAAGCATGCCATAAGCTAGAGACCATTCCCAAAGTCGCTTCTTATATATGGGAAGCAGACCACATACCCAGCTACTCAGTTGCTTGTGATAGATCCCACCATGGAGTTTATTGCCAGTCTTATCATGGGGAATAACTACCACCAGCTACCCAGCCATTCAACCAGGCCCAGCCAAGCTGAATGAAACTGAGCAGTGGCCATTTTGGATATTTAAAGTGACTGAGGGCACAGCCATTTTGAAAGTTTACAAGTGGAAACCCTTTTGGATTTTAAAGTGATAGCATTCTCATTCGAATTCCAGGGACCTAAGAACAGGCAGCAAGGAGGGAAGCAGGAAGAGGAAAAAAAAAAGGCAAAGGGGACCAGAATAGATTGAAAAGTCAGCCGCTGGGACCCAGGTGAAGAGAGGGAACCCAGGCCATGCCCCATAAGGAGTGAGGCAGGAAGGCAAAGAGAGGACAAAAAGGGCAAAGGGGATAGGAACAGATCAAGGATTAAACCTCAGGGAGCCAGGTGAGGAGAGGGAACCCAGGCCACTCCCCACAAGCAGCGAGGCAGGAAGAAGGGAGAGGACAGAAAAAGCAAAGGAGACTGGAACAGATCAAGGAGTTAGCTGCAGGGTTCCAGGTAAGGGTGGATGGAGGGGTTTCCAACAGCTAAGGGAGACAAACTTATCTGTCAGTTTGTTCCACTGTGGTGACGTGTTGCTGTGAGTCTTGAGTCTGTGCCACTGGTATTTCAAACCCAGTGGGGTGCACCTGTTGCACAGGTATCAGCCCGGCTTGCAGACTGAGACAGACCAGGAAGAAGGAGGAGGCCATCCACTTCTCAAAGAATTGGCCAGGGAAAACCTTATGAATAACAGAGAAACACTTATACATTACTGTGCAACTTTAT
>NW_006921998.1:829904-830454 GCF_000298275.1 Orycteropus afer afer
ATGGTTAGGCATTCAATCTCTACTAAAGCCCGGTAACAAGCCAAAAGTTGTTTCTCAAAAGGAGAGTAGTTATCTTCAGAGGACAGCAGGGCTTTGCTCCCAAATCCCAAGGGTCTTCATTGTGATTCACCAATAGGGACCTGCCAAAGATTCCAAACTGCATTTCTATCTGCTACCAACACTTCAGGCACCATTGGATTAATAGGATCATATGGCCCAGGTGGCAGAATAGCTTTCATGGCAGCCTGAAGCTGTTGCAGAGCCTTCTGTTGCTCTGGGCCCCACTCAAAACTAGCAGCTTTCTGAGTCACTTTATAAATAGGCTGAAGCAAGACACCCAAATGAGGGAAATGTTGCCTCCAAAATCCAAAGAGGCCCATCAGACATTGTGCCTCCTTTTTAGTTGTGGGGGAAGCAGGATACAATAACTTATCCTTCACTTTAGTAGGAATATCTTGACATGCCCCACACCACTGGATCCCTAGAAATTTCACTGAGGAGGAATGTACCTGAATTTTTGTTGGGTTAATTTCCCATCATCTAGCACACC
>NW_006921998.1:831706-833883 GCF_000298275.1 Orycteropus afer afer
CATGCCCACCTTGTCTTTGTCGATTAACTGCTGCCACTTTGCCCTTACAACTATGCATTCTAATCAGCCCCATTGTCATTAATTGTCTCAGTTCAATTAAGGTAGTTCCCACTGTCAAATTTGGCTTACATAAAATAGCAATCACAGCAGTCTTCAAAGATGCTGGGGCTCCCTTCACAAATTTGTTCCTCACCATACTGGTGAAAGGCGTGTCCTCTGGACTCTCCATTTCTCGGTCTAAAATACATTCTAACAGGCCAATTTCCCTAAGCCTTTGGATACCTTTTTCTACATTATACCAAGGCAGGTCTGGTACTCCCACTTGACTTAAGGTAAGCCACCACATAATTCATGCTTTAGTAAGCCACCCTAATAAACAATTACATCCTTTCCTAACCTCTGGTGCTGAAACATTGAATGAAAAATCTGTATGCAGTGGGCCTAAATCAATAAACTCAGACTGATCCGATGTTGCATCCTTGCATCATTATTCCATACCCTCAGTAGCCATTTCTATACATATTCTCCAGTTTCTGTCTATACATGTTAGCAAAATAAAGTAGGTCTTTTTGGGTATAGCATACCACCTCCTCAGTCACACTTTGTATTTCACCTTTTGGGGCTCACTTGGACTTTACTTTAGTTATAGGTCTAGCAGCCATAATGGGTGGTTGGGGCAGTTCCTGAGAACATTCAGTAGTGTCTTCCATGGCATCTACCTCAGGCAATGGCCCAGCAGGAACAGTTGGGTTAATCCCATCAAACCGAGGTGGAAGGGATAATGGTTTTATAGTAATCTCTTCAGATGGGAGGGATTCAACAGAATTTGCAGGCTCCATATCTTCATCCTCCTGACTGTCTGCCCATATGTCCCCATTCCAGGTTTCAGGGTCCCATTTGTTTTCCCAATCAATGCCCTCACTTCAACTTCAGACACGATTTTGGGTTGGCAATTCAATTGGTGTTGTAATTCAGCCACCCTTACAATAAGACTCTGGGTTTGGTTTTCAGCAATATCAGCTCCGTAACTAGAAGGAATAAGGCTTTCTTACAGAGAACAACTGGAAACATTGAGGTCTTTTATGCTCCATTTGATAGCTCAAAGTGATAGGCAAAGTGGCAGGAGGGAATAACCCTCATCAGTGGAACTAATTTAGGAAACTAATGCTTATGATTTTGTATCTCTAGAACCACTCTCAGTACCAGATGTGTTAGACTGTTGTTCTCTAGAGTAGCAAAACCAGTAAAGCTTATATATATATAGAGAGAGAGAGAGACAGAGAGAGAGAGAAAGAGAAGAGAGAGAGAAAAAAATTTACCTTAGGAAAATGGCTCACACAGTTATAGAAGCTGGCAAGTCCCAAGTTCTTGGATCAAAGGTCAAGCTGGAGGCTTTTCCCAACTCAAGGTTGGCAGGCAGTATACTGGCTATTGACTCCAACACATGACAAATTCAAGATCTCCAGGCCGAATGGTGGGTTGCTTGCTAACGAACAGTTGTAGGCAGCACAACAGGATCCAGATCCACAGAAGAGTGTCTCTTTTCCCAGGATTTCCACAAATATATTGGAAGCAGGCCACACCCCTAGGGAAACTCCCTTTCTATAGATTGGCTTCTCAAAACATATACATCCAATCTCATCATGGGAATAACCCTCATCATAACTGCTTAAACCATTCAGAATTGTGGTCCAGCCAAGATGACACATAACTCCAACTATCATAATACCATTCATATATAGTATCTTAGTATACAGGCAGTATACCAAAGATATCCATTCCTAACTGTGTTTTTAAGAATTTGTAGGTAACTTAGAACAGGTATATACAGTTCTTATTTAGTGTAACTTTAGTAAAAATTTCCTTATGAAATTTTTACTTGATAGCAGTAGGTTTGGTTTTATTTTTTAGTGCAAGAAAAGCCTCAAAGCCTTTTCAATTATTTAAAATCTGCATTTGCAGCAAGTGAAGGTGAGTGTGTTGAAGAATTTTTTGTGATAGGGGTTGAATCAAAGGAGCTCTGGTGGTGCAGTGCCTAAGGCATTTGACCGCTAACCAGAAAGTTCATGGTTCAATCCCACCAGGTACTATGTGGAAGGAAGATGAGGCAATCTATTTCTCTGAAAATTGGGAATGCAATGGGGGTCACTATGAGTCCCAGTGGACTTGATGGCAGT